>NC_064859.1:9903959-10203959 GCF_024139225.1 Suncus etruscus
GATGTCTAGCTATGTAGGTCCTGGAATATATTGTCAAGTTACCCACCACCACCACCAATTATAAAATAGCTCTTTCTAAAGTCAAAATTTTTAGAAGAGCCAGAAACAAGTGACAATTAGGAAAATGTCATATATATTAACTGTACATGACATTACAAGACAATAGAATACAATGTGATTAGAATTACTTTATTACATTTTTTTTTTTTTTTTTTTTTTTTTTTGGTTTTTGGGCCACACCCGGTAACGCTCAGGGGTTACTCCTGGCTATGTGCTCAGAAGTCGCTCCTGGCTTGGGGGACCATATGGGACGCCGGGGGATCGAACCGCGGTCCGTCTCCTAGGCTAGCGCAGGTAAGGCAGGCACCTTACCTCCAGCGCCACCGCCCGGCCCCTTTATTACATTTTTTTAAGGCTTAAAACATTTCTGGATCATCCCAACAGCATATGGGCATGGAGATCAGACAAAGGTCTCTACATGTTAAGCTTTTGCTTTACCACTTTGCATCATATCCTCAAGTCCTGAAATGTGCCATTTTCATTTAGAATAATTCTGAGAAGGACTTGGATGCAATTCTTGAGGCTTTTTGTAGAGCTGAAAAGCATTTTTTAGACCACAACGGAAAGTAAAACCAAAAACCTAGGGACTAAAATTCACATTTCTTACGTTTGTAAAAATAAGTTAAAAAATATTTTAATTAGCTTAATTTATTAAAATTATTTTTTTATGGCTTACTATTAGTTCTGTACTCAGGGGTCACTACTGGTGCTAATTGGGGACCTTATGTGTCAAGAACTGGAGTTAAACGAAGTTGTAGTCTTTCATAAAAAAGCAAGAGCCTTACATCTGATATGCTCTCCCTAGACCTAAAATTCACACATCTTTAGCTCCAAAAGGATAATGGGTAGCTGAAAGCCATGCGAGAATGAACTTTCACAGTACTGAGAGCTTAAGTTCTAGGAGTCTTACAGACTTGTATAATTGTCAGATCCACCATTCTCTGTATTATCTTCACCAAGTTATTTAGCTGCTTGAAGACAACTTTTATATCCTGATGTGACCAGAAAGTAAATTTAGTAGGTATTTACTGTGTTGTACTAACTATTCTATGCATAAACTTTGTGCCTGTTATCAATGTAGCTCAACAAAGACTTTCTCTGGGACAAACTTTATTTAAGCTTCTCTGAATTTTCTTCCTCATTAGCCCTTGACACTTTGATTGTATTATTACCACTTCCTCACCATTTAAATCTTTGACATTCTCAATTCAACATTAACATTCAAACCTTTCTGAACAGTCATTCCCTTGTCAGTGATATATAATCACCCAGCATCACGTTCTGAATCCCTCATCTTCAGTATGTATTCTTGGCTTGTCTTTACTACTTGTCTAGTTAGGCCAGTTTAGCCTTGTTAGACAAGTTTAGCAAAAATCCTCCTTTCCTTGAGACCTACTGTTAGTGATTTTCCATCTACTATCCTTTTACTCTATTCTTTGCTCATAATCCAAACTTATACTTGTGTATTTGAGTACAATACCTCTCTTATTTATTAAAATAATTTGTACCCTGAAAATCTGTATATATTGGAAATTGTTTTCATTACCATTTTAATGGCAGTAGAATAAAAAAATTTAAGAAACTTACATAATAAAATGTACCAATACTATGGTGTTTTGATTACTATGGCTGTGTAGTAGAGCTTCAAGTTCGGTAAAAAAAAAAAAAAAGATGCCTCCCATTTTCTTGTTTTTTTTTTTTTTTTAAATGAATTTAGCTATTCTAGCTTCACACAAACTTTATAATTGATTGTTATAAGTTCTTGGAGAATGATGTCTGAATTTAAATAGGGATTTCATTGAATCTATGTAATAGTTTGAGTAAGATGGTCATTTTAATGATATTGATTCTTTCCACCCATGAGCATGGAATTTCTTTCATTTCCTTAGGTCTCTTCCATTTCTTTCTGAAGTGTTTTGAAGTTTTCATGGTATATGTCTTGCACTTCTCTTGTTAGGTTGATTCCTATGTACTTAATAGTTTTGGACACTATCTTAAAAGGGATAGACTCTTTGATCTCTTCTTCTTCTGTGTTGTTATTAATATAAAGAAATGCCACTGTCTTTTGTGTATTGACTTTGTAACCAGCCACTCTGTTATATTGGTTTATTGTTTCTAGGAGCTTTTCTGTGGGCTTTTTAGGATTTTCTATGTATATCATCATATCATCTAAAATAATGATAGTTTTACTTCCTCTTTTCCTATTTAGTTCATTTGATTTAATGCTCTTATCTGATTGCTATTGTTTGGACTTCTAATACTATGTTGAATAAGAATGGAGATAGTAGACAGCCTTGCCTAGTGCCTGACCATAGTGTAAATGGTTTCAGTTTTTCACCGTTACGGATAATGTTGGCTGTGGGCTTCTTATAGATGACTGTTACTATCTTGAGGAAGGTTTCTTCCACCTCTATTTTGGTGATAGTTTTCACCATGAGTGGGTGTTGAATTTTTGTGAAATACTTTCTCTGCATCAATCTATATGATCATGTAGTTTTTGTCCTTTCTGTTGATGTGGTGTATGATGTT
This sequence comes from Suncus etruscus, assembly GCF_024139225.1. Taxonomy (NCBI): domain Eukaryota; kingdom Metazoa; phylum Chordata; class Mammalia; order Eulipotyphla; family Soricidae; genus Suncus; species Suncus etruscus. The sequence continues at coordinate 9,906,549 of NC_064859.1, forward strand.
GATTTATTTGTGCATGTTGCACCATCTTTGCATTCCTGGGATGAAATCCACTTTTGATGTGTTGCTTGATTTGGTTTGCTAAAATTTTGGTAATAATTTTTGCATCATGTTCATTAGTGAAATTGTCCTGTAGTTTTCTTTCTTGGTGGTTTCCTTGCCAACTTTGAGATTAAGCAGATATTGGCTTCATAAAATTTATTAGAGAGGATTCCCCATGTTTTGGAAGAGTTTTAGGGTCAATGATAGTAACTCTTCTCTGAATGTTTCATAGAATTTACTTGTAAATCCATTTGGTCCTGGGCTTTTATTTTGGGGGAGTTTCTTAATTACTGTTTTGATTTTATTAATTGCTATTGTCCAGTTTAGGTTTTCTACTTTCTTCTTATTAAGTATTGGGAGGTGATATTTTTCCAGAAATCTGTCCATTTCTTCTAGATTCTCTAGTTTAACTAAATAGACAGTTGTTCATAATAGGACCTTATGATATCTTGGATTTTTGAGGGTTCTGTTGTAATCTCTCCCCTGTCATTTTTGATTTAATTTATTTATTTGAATATTCTTCCTTTTCCTTCTTGTAAGTCTTGCTAGCAGTTTGTCTATCTTGTTGATTCTTTAAAAAAAAGTTTCTGTTCTCATTAATTCTTGTATTTTTTTGCTTCTATGTTGTTGAGTTCTGCTCTGGTTTTTATTATTTCTTTCCTTCTGCTTGTGTTTGAATTCCTTTGGTTTTCCAGAAATTTAAGGGGAAGTTCTCTTCTATTTCCTCCCTCACTAGTTGTTCATCGCCATTCCCTTTATCCTTCCCTTTTGGTATTCTTATAAGTCATAAATTATTTCTGTAGTCTTTGTTCATTAAGTACCTAACATTTTCCTCCATGTTTTGTCTCTGTTTCCTTATTGACTTCTTTGACATTGCTGGCTTTCAGCTTTTCTTCAAGTTTCTCTATGCAATTTTCCACATGTGTAACTCTGTTATTATGGCTTGATAACATATTTTTTATTTCCCTTAGTTCCATTTGTATAGATTCTCTCATCTTCTTTGAGTTGGTTGACTTGTTAATCTATATATTTCTTAATTTTATAGGCTAGTGATTCCTTGATTTTTTTTGCTAAGACATTCATTGCTGATTTTAGGTCCCAATCTAATGGGCTCATGCATTTTGGTGGACTTGGAAACTTGCTAGAATTTTTCTCCATAATCCCAAGCTGCTAGTGTCTTTCTTAGTTCACCCATATTTCTTTGTATTTGATGGTTTTGAATACTGAAGTTTCAGGGTGTTCAATAAAGTGGTCTGCTGAACTGATTGTATTGGAAGTGATTAGAGGTATATCCTATTTTGAGTTTATTTTTTCAAGACAAATAAGATTATCTAAGTATGATAGAGGTTTTGCTCTTCTGTTTTTTGGACTGTGGATTATCTAGGGTTTTTGTTTGTTTGTTTTTTGGTTTTTGGGTCACACCCGGCAGCACTCAGGGGTTACTCCAGGCTCTATGCTCAGAAATCGCTCCTGGCATACTCAGGGGACCATATAGGATGCTGGGATTCAAACCACCGACCTTCTGCACGAAAGCAAACACCTTACCTCCATGCTATCTTTCCTGCCTCATGGATTATCTGATGGAAATGAGTGTTAGCTCAAGTCCTATCTAGACCTTTATGGTGTAAGTTAAAATGCCTTTGTGTAGATGCATCAGTGGAGATTGCAAACCTGAAGCTTGGGTTGAAGTTGCTTGAGAGTTTGTTTTCTTTTTTCTTTTTCTCAGACCTGAAGGCATTTAACCTTTGGGGTGTCTAGGGGGATCTTGATAAACATTTTAAGTTTGGTTTTTATACTTTAGATCTAATACTTTTGGTGCTGATAGTTTTATTTTATATATTTATGTGCCTATAAGCCATCACCTCTCTTCTTTAGAAAACTGTTCATTTACTTTCTCTATTTTTGGGTATGATTTTTGGATTTCATTTTGCTAATCTTTGTAAAAACTTTAGGTTTCTTGGATATCAACTATATTTGATGTTCTGATTACAAATATTTTTTTCATTAAGTTGGGTGCTTTGAATTTTAGCTGATATTTTTTTTGCCATGCAAAAATTCTTTAACTTTATGTAGTGTTCATTTTTGTTGTCTATATCATTTGAGTATCATTGTAAACACCCTTGATATCCAAATATCATGGAGTTCTGCATATATTTTCCTCAATTTATTTATAGACTATGGTATGATGTCTGGTTATGGACTCTGGGTCTTTGATCCACTTTGAAATCACTTTTATGTAAGTGTTAGATGAATACAGCTTCTTTTCTTTACATGTGGTTCCCAACGTATGTTGTTGAAGAGACTATTTTTATCTTATCCCATTTCAAGTATCCAGCTCCTTTGTAAAAAAAAAATTAGTGGGACATAGATCTGAGTATTTGTTTTTGAGTCCTCAGTTCTAATAGTCATGGTCTATTCATAGACCAATAACATACTCTTCTGATCATTATGGTTTCATAGTATAGTTTTAAGTAAAATAATGAGATAACTTTCAATTTCTTATTTTTAGTATGACTTTGGCTAATTGTGGGTATTTTATGATTCCATATTCATTTTATTATTGACTGTTCAAAGTCCTTAAAGAATGTCACATGAATTTGGAGATCTAATTGAATAATATAATATAATTTAATAATATTAGTAACAATATCACAATTTAAGTAGTTTGATCTAATATCTTCTCTTTCCTAAGATTCTAATGATTTTCTCTTTTAGTTCACATTTGCATATAGGAATGCAGCAGAATTTTGTTGTTGACTGTAAGTTGGCCACTTTGTTGTGCTGTTTTACTATTTCTAGGTAATTTTTCTGTGTACTGTTCAGGGTCTTGTATGTGTCTTATCATGGAATTTTCAAATAGTGATAGTTTTACTTGTTCTATTCTGATGTAGATCCTTTTAATTTTGTTTTCTTTGCGGATTGTCATAGTTCTTCTAATGTACTAAACAAATGTGGATAAAGTAGATATACTGTATTTTCTAGTGTATAATTTTGTAGCCTGCCACCTTGCTATATGAGTCTATTGTTTCTAGAAGCTTTTTGATAGAGTCTTTAGGGTTTTCTAAGTAGAGTATCATGTCATCTGCAAACAGTGAGAGCTTGACTTCTTCCTTTCCTATCTGGATTCCCTTGATATCCTTTTCTTGCCTAATCGCTATAGCAAGTACTTCCAGTGCTATGTTGAATAGGAGTGGTGAGAGAGGACAGCCTTGTCTTGTGCCAGAATTTAGAGGGAAGGCTTTCAGTTTTTCTCCATTGAGGATAATATTTGCCACTGGCTTGTGGTAGATGGCCTTCACTATATTGAGAAAGGTTCCCTCCATTCCCATCTTGCTGAGAGTTTTGATCAAGAATGGGTGTTGGACCTTATCAAATGCTTTCTCTGCATCTATTGATATGATCATGTGGTTTTTATTTTTCTTGTTATTGATGTTGTGTATTATGTTGATAGATTTACGGATGTTAAACCAGCCTTGCATTCCTGGGATGAAACCTACTTGATCGTAGTGGATGATCTTCTTAACGAGGCATTGAATCCTATTTACCAGGATTTTGTTGAGGATCTTTGCATCTGCATTCATCAGTGATATTGGTCTGTAATTTTCTTTTTTGGTAGCGTCTCTGTCTGGTTTAGGTATCAAGGTGATGTTGGCTTCATAAAAGCTATTTGGAAGTGTTTCTGTTTGTTCAATTTCATGAAAGAGTCTTGCCAAGATTGGCAGTAGTTCCTCTTGGAAAGTTTGATAGAATTCATTAGTGAATCCATCTGGACCTGGGCTTTTGTTTTTCGGCAGACATTAGATTACTGTTTTAATTTCATCAATGGTGATGGGGGTGTTTAGATATGCTACATCCTCTTCCTTCAACCGTGGAAGATTATAAGAGTCCAAGAATTTATCCATTTCTTCCAGGTTCTCATTTTTAGTGGCGTAGAGTTTTTCAAAGTAGTTTCTGATTACCCTTTGAATCTCTGTCATATCAGTAGTGATCTCTCCTTTTTCATTCCTGATACGAGTTATCAAGTTTCTCTCTCTCTCTTTCTTTGTTAGGTTTGCCAGTGGTCTATCAATCTTGTTTATTTTTTCAAAGAACCAACTTCTGCTTTCGTTGATCTTTCGGATTGTTTTTTGAGTTTCCACTTCGTTGATTTCTGCTCTCAGCTTTGTTATTTCCTTCTGTCTTCCTATTCTTGGGTCCTTTTGTTGAGCATTTTCTAGTTCTATTAGCTGTGTCATTAAGCTACTCAGGTAAGCTCCTTCTTCCTTCCTGATGTGTGCTTGCAAAGCTATAAATTTTCCTCTCAGTACTGCTTTTGCTGTGTCCCATAAGTTCTGATAGTTTGTGTCTTGATTGTCATTTGTTTCCAGGAACCTTTTTATTTCCTCCTTGATTTCATCTCGGACCCACTGGTTATTGAGCATGAGGCTGTTTAACTTCCAGGTGTTAAAGTGTTTCTTCTGAGTCCCTTTGGAGTTCACAAATAATTTCAGAGCCTTGTGGTCAGCGAAGGTAGTCTGCAAAATTTCTATCCTCTTGATCTTATGGAGGTATGTTTTATGTGCCAGCATGTAGTCTATTAATGCCATCCCTCTAAAGATACCCATGACATTCTTCAAAGAAGTGGATCAGACACTTTTGAAATTCATTTGGAACAATAAACACCCTCGAATAGCTAAAGCAATCATTGGGAAAAAGAATATGGGAGGAATTACTTTTCCCAACTTTAAACTGTACTACAAAGCAACAATTATCAAAACAGCATGGTATTGGAATAAGGATAGGTCCTCAGATCAGTGGAATAGGCTTGAATACTCAGAAAATGTTCCCCAGAGATACAACCATCTAATTTTTGATAAAGGAGCAGGAAATCCTAAATGGAGCAGGGAAAGCCTCTTCAACAAGTGGTGTTGGCACAATTGGATAGCCACTTGCAAAAAATTAAACTTAGACCCCCAGCTAACATCATGTACAAAGGTAAAATCCAAATGGATTAAAGACCTCGATATCAGCCCCAAAACCATAAGATATATAGAACAGCACATAGGCAAAACACTCCAGGACATTACAGGCATCTTCAAGGAGGAAACTGCACTCTCCAAGCAAGTGAAAGCAGAGATTAACAGATGGGAATATATTAAGCTGAGAAGCTTCTGCACCTCAAAGGAAATAGTGCCCAGGATACAAGAGCCACCCACTGAGTGGGAGAAACTATTCACCCAATACCCATCAGATAAGGGGCTAATCTCCAAAATATACAAGGCACTGACAGAACTTTACAAGGAAAAAACATCTAACCCCATCAAAAAATGGGGAGAAGAAATGAACAGACACTTTGACAAAGAAGAAATACGCATGGCCAAAAGACACATGAAAAAATGTTCCACATCACTAATCATCAGGGAGATGCAAATCAAAACAACGATGAGATACCACCTCACACCCCAGAGAATGGCACACATCACAAAGAATGAGAATAAACAGTGTTGGCGGGGATGTGGAGAGAAAGGAACTCTTATCCACTGCTGGTGGGAATGCTGTCTAGTTCAACCTTTATGGAAAGCGATATGGAGATTCCTCCAAAAACTGGAAATCGAGCTCCCATACGATCCAGCTATACCACTCCTAGGAATATACCCTAGGAACACAAAAATAAAATACAAAAACCCCTTCCTTACACCTATATTCATTGCAGCTCTATTTACCATAGCAAGACTCTGGAAACAACCAAGATGCCCTTCAACAGACGAATGGCTAAAGAAACTGTGGTACATATACACAATGGAATATTATGCAGCTGTCAGGAGAGATGAAGTCATGAAATTTTCCTATACATGGATGTACATGGAATCTATTATGCTGAGTGAAATAAGTCAGAGAGAGAGAGAGAAAAACGCAGAATGGTCTCACTCATCTATGGGTTTTAAGAAAAATGAAAGACACCCTTGTAATAATAATTTTCAGACACAAAAGAGAAAAGAGCTGGAAGTTCCAGCTCACCTCAGGAAGCTCACCACAAAGAGTGATGAGTTTAGTTAGAGAAATAACTACATTTTGAACTGTCCTAATATTGAGAATGTATGAGGGAAATGTAGAGCCTGTTTAGGGTACAGGCGGGGGTTGGGGGGGGAGGAGGGAGATTTGGGACTTGGGTGATGGGAATGTTGCACTGGTGATGGGTGGTGTTCCTTTTATGACTGAAACCCAAACACAATCATGTATGTAATCAAGGTGTTTAAATAAAAAAAAAATTAAAAAAAAAATAAAGAGTGAAAAAAAACTTAGAACCATACATGATCTACTCTGCAGAATGATTTATATTTCTAGAAAAGATTATGTATTCAGCTTTTTGGGCATGGATAGTCCTATATATATCTATTAATTCCAGTTCTCCTAACTTTTCATTTAGGGTTTACGTATCTTTACTGATAATATGTCTGGTAGATCTGTCTAATGGCAAATGTGAAATATCTGCTATTTTTGATTTCCCATTGATATTTTTCTTTAGGTTTGAGGTTTGTGATAAAATCTTTACAAACATTATTTCATTTTAATTTGGTGCACATAAGTTGATACAATTTAGTCCTTCTTAGTTAGTTTTTTAACTTATGAGTACTGTTCATCCCTGTCACCATTCCTTCTTTTAGATTGAAAGCTATTTGGTCTTACAAGTAGGGCTGTCCATATGTATTTATTTTTACCAATAAGTTGCATGATTGATTTACATTTTACCCTCAATTTGTATTTATCCTGTGAATTTAGATTTGTTTCTTGTAAGCAGCAAATGGAGGAACTTTTTTCCCTAATCCATCCAGCCCTTCTGTCTTTTTATTTTTATTTTTTTAATTAAATAATTTCTTTATTTAAACACTGTGATTACAAATATAATTGTAGTTGGGTTTTCGTCATAACAAGAACACTCCCTCACCTGTGCAACCTTCCCATCACCAATGTCCTCATCTCTTCCTCCCCCCCAAACCCCCACTTATATTTGAGACAGGCTTTCTACATCTCTCACTCACTGAAATTGTTATGTTAATTCTCAGCATAGTTATTTCTCTAACTGCACTCACCACTTTTTGTGGTGAACTTCTTATATCAAGCTGGTCCTTCTAACACTCAACTCAGGGAATTATTTCAATGTCTTTAATTTTTCTTAAAACCCATAGATGTGTGAGACTATTCTGTCTCTCTCTCTCCCTCTAATTTCACTCAGCATAATAGATTCCATGTAAATCCATGTATAGGAAAATTTCATGACTACATCTCTCCTGATGTATGCATAATATTCCATTTTGTATAAGTGCCACAGTTTCTTTAGCCATTCATCTGTTGAAGAGAATCTTGGTTGTTTCCAGAGTCTGGCTATTGTAAAAAGTGCTGTATGAGAAAGAGATTTTGTATTGGATTTTTTTGTTCCTAGGGTATAACCCTAGGAGTCGTATAGCTGGATTAATGGGAGCTCAATTTTCAGTTTTTTGAGGAATCTCCATATTGTTTTTCATAAGGGCTGGACTAGACAACATTCCTACCAGCAGTGAATGAGATTTCCTTTCTCTCCACATCCCCACCAGCACTGATTGCTCTTGTTCTTTGTGATGTGTGCCAGTCTCTATGGTATGAGATGGTACCTCATTGTTGTTTTTATTTGCATCTCCCTGATGGTTATTGATGTGGAGCATTTTTTCATGTGCCTTTTGATCATTTGTATTTCTTCTTTGACAAACTGTTCATTTCTCTTCCCATTTTTGATGGGAATTAGATTATTTTTTCTTGTTAAGTTTTGCCAGTACCTTATATATCTTAGATATTAACCCCATATTTGATGGGTATTGGGTGAATAGCTTCTCCCATTCTATGGATGGCATTTGTAGCCTAGGTATTATTTTCTTTGAGGTGCAGAAGCTTCTCAGCTTAATATAGTTCATTTGTGTATCAATTTGTTTAGAGTGCTGTTTCTTCCTTGAAGATACCTTTAGTTTGAATGAAAAGGGAAAACAGTGGCTTTTAAAAGGAATTACTAAGTACTAGGCAATGGAAAAATTTGCATGACAATAGATAGGTTTGAATATGAGTAAATATTTGGTTTATGTAAAATTAGAATCTATTTTCTATGATGAGATTTAATCAGTAAACTAGCCTGAAAACCTAAGTAAGTGTTTATATACAGGATAATATGTGGTTGAAACTTTGGATATAGATTTTTCAACTCTTTATTTTCAAATAAATACATAATTATGTAAAATTCACCTCAGGACATGTACTGATATATATTTATATTAATCTGCCTATGGTCTGGCCATGAAATATGAAGGGAGAAGACTGAAAAAATAAATAATGTTTATGAAGCTATAAAAAAATGAGAAAAAAGTACTGAATTTAAGAACAAGATAGGGAATTTTAGAGCAATGTAAAAATATCACAGAAAATAAAAAAAAAAAGAATAAAAAATAGAAAAATAATTTGAGAAGGTGAAAACTGAAAAAGAAAATAAATTTGTTTTGTTTTGTTTTTGGGCCACACCCAGCAGTGCTCAGGGGTTACTCCTGGCTGCCTTTTCAGAAATAGCTCCTGGCAGGCACAGGGGACCATATAGGACACCAGAATTTGAACCAACCACCTTTGGTCCTGGATCGGCTGCTTGCAAGGCAAACACTGCTGTGCTCTCTCTCCAGGCCCAAAAATAAATTAAAAAGGAGGAAGATGTGTCTGGAACAATAGCACAGTGGGTAGGGCATTTGCCTTGCACTTGGTCAAACCAGATTTGATCCCTGGCATACAATATGGTGTAATTTGTCAGGTGTAATTTCTGAGTGCAGAGTTATAAATATCCCCTGAGCACTGCTGGGTTTGGCCCCCAAACAAAACAAAACAAAGCAAAACCAAAATAAATTAGGATTAAAGTAGATGTTTAAAATTTAAACTTAAAATTAAATTTTAAAACTTAAAATTTCCTTGGTTTATTTTGATAAAGTTTGCTATGCAATTGCTATAACTTTGATTTATACAATAAACATAGACATTAAGTGAATGATAACTAAAATTGTTATAAAATCATAGGCATGCTACATTTTTCTCATCGATTTTCATTTAATGTGTTTATTGTAATATATGAAAGTACTAGAATAAATTTTATAAGTTTTTTTTGTTGTTTTTGGGGCCACACCCATTTGATGCTCAGGGGTTACTCCTGGTTAAGCACTCAGAAATTGCCCCTGGCTTTGGGGGACCATATGGGTCGTGGGGGATTGAACTGCGGTCCTTCCTTGGCTAGTGCTTGCAAGGCAGACACCTTACCTCTAGCGACACCTCGCCGGCCCCGAATTTCATAAGGTTTTAAATAAAATTTTTGATACTTAGAACTAAGCAATAAATTGTTAAAATTTAATCACTCTTTTAAATTTGTCTTTGTCATAGCTTATTACTCTATTATATTAAGCAGAAAAGACTAATAAACCTATTTATGAAGATTGAATATTGCATTTATTAGAGTATTATAGAAAATAGTTGTTCATTAACAAGGATAGATAGCTCATGACTTTCAGAATATGAATTGTTTTTTGTTCTTAAATATTTTTAATAGACACACATTTATTTATTTATTTATTATTTATTTATTTATTTATTTATTTATTTTTGGGTTTTGGGCACACCCAGTAATGCTCAGGGGTTATTCCTGGCTCTGTGCTGAGAAATTGCTCCTAGGTATCCCGGGAGACCATATAGGATGCTGGGGATGAACCTGGGTATGTCCTGGGTTGGCCACATTCAAAGCAAACACCTTGTCACTTTGCTATCACTCCAGCCTCCAAGAAACACATTTTTATCCCAAATATTCTGAATATATTAAGAGACCAGGATCATGAACACAAAATCTGTGATTTTTGTCAATATAGAACTAAGAATATAAAGAAGTCATGATCTTATTTTGAGACTTCTTATATTTATAATTATGGAAATTGTAAAGGGGCAATCAACATTTCCTAGTACTGAAAACAGAGAAGATCATTTTTGCAAAGTATTTTATTTTAGGGTGCAGATCATAAGACTATCATCTATTGGTCAAAAATGGTTCTGGAAAAAGTGAGAGTTAAACTTGGTGAGGACAAGACTACACAATATCCTGTCTAAATTACTAATTCTTTATGAGTAGAGCCCATTGATAAAGACTTCATGAAAATGTGACTGTGTAAGCTTAGTTTGTGTGTGCATGCATCATGAGTGTGTAATGCATATCTTCCTTGTAATTTCAAGATACCACTTTGCAATTTCCTTTACACAACTTTCTCTATAATATCTAACTTTTTATGTTCTTAGTTTTATTTGAAGATTTTTATATTACACCAAATTAAAGACACACATCCAAACAGAAGTAAGCATAAACTCTTTGGGTAGATTGTTTTATTAAGATATCAAATGAAGTTAGTCAGTGAGTGAGCATAGATTTGAGGGGGAAACACTATATTTACATTTAATGAAGCTGACATGGAAGCTGGCTCTTTCCCTTTTTAGAACCTTGATTAGAGTGATGTTAAAGACAAAGCAGGATGCTGAGAAAAATGTAGGTGCTCTCTTCCCATGTCTATACTGGTGTTAACATGTTCCTTCATGAAGAAACTGAACCTTTCCATCACTCCTCCTATGAAAAGACAAAGTTAACAACATTTATTAGTGCAAGAGGACATTTTATCTGATATTAGAGCTGAAATCTCCATATTAGAGCTATGGAAATCTTCAAGAAAGATAGGTAAGATATATAAAAAGAATGTCCTCATTTATGACAAAATTCAGAGTTTTTCTGGTTCAGGATTAATTCCATCCCATTTGCTGCTTTTTCTCATCCCAGTGTCTAGGCTAATCATGAAAATGCTTTAAAATAATAAATAATTATTATCAAAACTACAGAAACCCAAAAGCTTTAGAAAAGAGTTATAAAAAATATTCAGGTCATAGTCTAAGGACCTAATTGCACTTGTCTTTAAATATTTTAGAAGTCATATAGAATAGTGATTTTTCTATTTTTCAGTGTGGGATTTCAGGAACCTGTCTTCAAAGTATTTCTTGAACAGCAGCACTAAAAATGGAAAATAACATGGGTTGGAAACTACCTCAAATGGTCTCCTAATCAGTTTGATGACCTCTGTCTTACCCTACAGCATTTCTGGATTTCAAAGACAACAATTTAAAAATTCATAGTTTTGTTATACTCTTCAATTGACAGTAAGGAATTGTGGGTTCATAATACATAGGGCCAGTCTGCTTCTGGGTTTTGTTGCCAGCCTGATCGCCTGCCTCTAGCAGTTATCGCATTTCAATAGATCATTTTTTTAAACACCCTGAAACTCCAGCATTCCAACCCACAAAATGCAAAGACCAATGGAGAATCTAAGGAAGACATCTGCAGTTGGGGACATGGAGAGAAATCCTGGAAAATTTCCAAGTCCACCAAAACACATGAGCCTTACTGATGAGAATCTAAAATCAACACAACGTTTTAGCAATAGAAATTAAGGAGTCAACAGCCTGCCAAATTGAGAAATCTATAGATGAACAGTTCAACCAACTCAAAGAAGAACTCTTTTAGCAGATGAGAGAATCAATACAAATGGGATTGAAGGAACTAAAAAACATGTTAGCAAGCCATAGTAGCAGAATTACACAGGTAGAGAATCACATAGACAGACTTGACAAATTCCATTCCAGCAGTGACTAAGAAGTCAATAAAGAAATGGGAGACAATACATTGGAAGAAAATATGAGGTATTTAATGAACAAAGACAAAAGAAATAATCTCTAAATTATAGGAATATAATATATAGGAATATATATAGAAGGAGAGGAAAAGGGGGAAGGGAAAGAACAAATAGTGAGAGAGATAATAGCAGAGAACGTTCCCACTCTGTGGAAAGAGGCTGCTCTACAAATCCAAAAGGCAAAAAAGAATGCCAAACAAAATAGACCCTAACAGAAATACACCAAGACATGTAGTAACCCAAATGGCAAAAACCAGAGAGAGATGGACTCTTTAAAGCAGTAATGTAGAAGAAAAACCTCAAGTATAAAGGAAGGAATTTAAGAATCAAACCAGACATTCCATTTGAAACAATCCGGGCAAGAAAAAGGTGAAATGACCTATTCAAACTACTGAATGAAAGAAACTTTCAATCTAGAGTCCACTACCCAGAAAAACTCTCATTTACATGGAAGGGAGGGTTAAAAACATAGTACATAGAACCAGTCTAAACTGTCCAATCAGCTGGCCTAAACATTGCATGGTTGTGAGACAATATTTTCACTCTGTTGACTAACCCTTTCTTCTTGGGAACAGGTATGGCTACCAGAGATTTAAGAGGCTCTTGGCAAGAAGAGAGGTTTGCAGAGACAGTGGCTCCAGATTCGGCTTTTCATCTTCTTTAATACTCACAAGCTCTCAGTACACAAGTGGCATTCATTCCCATAGGTGATGTAGTCAGAGCCACAAACAGGCAGGTATGTGATGGGGCAAGGGATAGCCACAACCGGGTACTTTTTATAAATGTTGCAGTCCACCTGTGGGAGACAGAGTATTTTTGTCTTTGCTCTGGCTTCCAAACCTAGACCTCGATAATGAAGGAGGCAAAATACCTGCCTCAAATCCTGTTCAGATATAATAATGCTGTGGTGAATAATCCTATTAGAAATTACATGACCATGATGACAAATACTATTAGCCACAGCCTTGTTAGTACAATTTACTTAAATTGAAAAATCCTGAGTATTTCTATGCCAAACATTACACTTAAATCTTACATTATTTTTCTTTCTTAATCCTTAGAAGAATTTAAAAGGGTGGCACTATGGAATTAGGGAATTTAGATATGGGAGAAACTAAATGTTAAAAAGCAAAACTTTATATAACAGAAATTCAGAGAATGTGACAGACACTAAACCAAGTTGACTTGGTCTGCCCACTTATATTGTCCTTTCTCTAAAGATGCAACTAACCTCTCAGCTGGAAGTATCACTCTCTACTTCAAGTCTAAAATATATTTTTTAAATGGTAGCATATACCATATGCATATTTCTTTGTCTTATAGACATCAAAGGTGATGACTTATCTGTCTAGTTATTTCTTTTTTTTTCTGTCTAATTATTTCTACCTTAAATATATATTGCATTCATTCTCCATTTTAGCAATATTAGTTAACTAAATTCTATAGAAATTGAAATTACAATATAATTCAATATACTCACTGTTTTTAAAGGAAGACTAGCAGCTCCTGAAAAAGAGATATTAATATAAATGTTAAAAATAATGCAAAGCTTGGTCAGAGAAATACTATAGTGGACAATGTGCTTGCCTTGCATGGAGTTGACCCATAATAGTAATCCCTGAACATCATTAGCTGTTACTCCAACATAAGAACAAACAAACAAAAAAATGAAACCAAATCAAACAAACAAAAAGTAAATAAATGCATTGTTTTGAAATCTAATCTCATTAAGTAACATAAATTTTATTCTTTAAATTAAAAACTCTCAAGCTTATTTTATTTGCTTTCTCTTTTAAAAACAAACACAAGAACTCAGTACTTTTTTGGATATGTACCTTATTTAAAAGATAAAATAGAAAGTATCCTTTCCTCAATTGTACCGGAGGATACTAAAAGTCCCCCACTTCCATCCATGGTCATTCTAGGATGGGATACATTAAAACTTTGTGGAACACTTAAAGCAATGCAATATTCCTTCTGGCAATGATAATCAGCACATGATCCTACTAACACAAACATTTAATATTAAAAAAAAGAAAACACGAATGAGATCAGGTCAACTTTTTTGTTTTGTTTTGTTTTTGTTTGTTTTAGGCCACACCTGGTGGTGTTGAGGGATTAGTCCTGGCTACAGGACTGCTACAGGTTTGGGGACTCAATAGGATGCTGGAGATTGAACCCCGGTCAGCCACATTCAAAAGCAAATGGCCTACCCACTGTGTTTTTGTTCTGGACCTGGTCAACCTTTTGTTCAGCCTGAAACCATTCAAATTTACTCCCTTTAGTGAACATTGGACATTTTCTGAAAACTATCATGTCTTTGATAATTGCTCAGAATTAGGTAGCAATGTTGCAGTAAATCTGAGTTTGAAGCACTTTGTGTTTTGTTTTGTTTTGTTTTGTTTTGGGGCCACACCAGCAGGGATTATTCTTGCTTCCCTTTGGGGGGACGGAGGGAGCCACACTCTGTGACACTAAGGGGTTACTCCTGGCTATGTGCTCAGAAATCACTCCTGGCTTGGGGGACCATATGGAATGCTAGGGGATCAAACCACGGCCTGTCTTAAGTTAGTGCATGCAAGGCAAATGCCCTACTGCTTGCTCCAGCCCCATTCCTTTTTTATTTAATATTTTTATTTAGGCATCATGATTACAAACATGTTTGTAGTTAGGCTTCAGTTACAAAAAAGAAACCCCCCCTTCAGCAATGAAACCTTCCCACTACCAGTGTCCCCATCCTCCTCCTCCCCTACCCCCTGCCTGTATTCCAGACAGGCATTCTATTACTCTCATTTATATCCTGAGTCAGTCCTTCCAGCCCTCATCTCTGTTATCTCTGGGTATTATTACAATAATGTCTTTTATTTTTTTTAAAACCCATTAAGTTACTCCTCATTCTATACTCAGAAATAAATCTTGGTGATGCTCAAGGGATCACCTGAGATGCTAGGGGATCAAACCCAGGTTGGCCACATGTAAGACAAATAAATTCCTTATCTGCTGTACTATCATTATGGCTCCATAAAACACAATTGTTAAACTAAAATAAAAAAAAAAACACGATATAATGGGATTTTTTTTTAACCACATAAAACTGTGTCTAGCTTTTGGAAATGTATTGCATTTTGATCTTCCTTTATCCTTGTTGACATTCAAGTTTTTCTGCATTGTGTATAGAATGCTACTGTTCATAATCCCAGCAATTTTAATATCTTTATAGTATGGGCAAATTTTTTAAAGTAAGTTCATTTTATGATGTTCCATGATAAAACAACAAAATTCCAAAAGGCTAACACTAGGCCCAAACCAATCAGTTCCATTTGAGTTAAAAGACTACCTCTTCCCAGTTCAAAAGACTTATTTTTTTCAATGTTTTTCTTTCACAAACAAGTAAAGTCATAAAACAACAAACCGTAAATTAACTGGAACAAACATTTCTATCAGATACTCTCTTAAAATAATTCAGAAAGAGTATTCTCATGGGGGAAAAAGAGTAAAGAGTAGCCAGGACACTCATACTCACCAGAGCTGCTACAGAAATGGGATACCATGCAGAGCAGAAGGAAACCACCAATCATCTTCATGGTAGAGATAGCTGTACCACAACTGCTACTCACAACTGTCACAACAACTGCATGACTGACCAAGGAGAAGGGTCATTTTTATATGTTAACACTTAGTCTCTCCACCTTTTTACAAAGTCAGGCTGAGCCAATTAAACACACTGTCACACCCTGGGTGGTGTTGAAGTTCTTGTCAGTTAATTATTACTTCCCATTTGGTCAACAACTTCATTAATTGAGATGGAAATACTTCTGTGTCTGCCCTAAAAGGGAGGACCATTACTTAAAATTCTAAACGTCATTGTTTATAAAGGCAGCACCAGAGTTAATTTTCATGGGTAGTGCAGAGCTAAGTATAAACTGCTTCTTCTGATTATCAAGTAAGTGAAATTAGCAAGCATCCTTCACTAAGACAAAGAATAGATACCAAACTAGACAGGTGACACATATGTTTTATTTTGTCTCCTAATAAAATATTGTCTCAGTTTTGTCTTAACAACATTGTATCAACAATTACTGAAAAATATTGCCTCAATAATTAATTTTATACAGTCAAAAACCCCAGGAGCAAGCTGGGATATAATGGAAGAATGTTTTTAAGCATTTAAAACTATGTTACATATAGTTATAAAATTTTTGTGACTTAGGATAAATATAAGCTCATTTCTAATTTTGATTCTTAAGTCTCATGCATATGGTTGCCACTGAGATGCTACATGAGATTCCATTGAGCAGATTACTCAGTATTTAGAATTTTATTCATTGTCAAAATTAATTAAAAACGTTCTCTTCAAAAAAAAAAATCTCCCCCCTGGGGCTGGTGTGGTGGCGCTAGAGGTAAGCTAGCCTTGCCATTGCTAGACTTGGACAGACGGCGGTTCGATCCGTATGGTCCCCCAAGCCAGGAGCGTCTTCTGAGCACATAGCCAGAAGTGATCACTGAGCGCCACCGGGGTGTGGCCCAAAAACCAAAAAAAAAAAAAAAAAAAAAAGTTCTGTTCTGTTCAGTAGTAAAATATTGCAGTCCTGAAGGGCCATCTTTGTAGCATAAATTGTCTTGTGACTTAGTACAAACACAGAAAATATGGAGAATGATCTTACCTTTTTGCTTGCAGAACCAAAGGTGAGGAACTAAAAAGAAAAACCACCCAGAGACTTAATTGTGTCTCTGAAACTTTATGAAATCCAGAATAGAATTTGAAATGGTATTATTTAACTGTTTTTATTTATTTGATTTGAAACAATTATATAAAAATGTGGGAGGGGAGTAGTACCCTGTTTGGCAAGTTTATTCTGCACATTTAGAAATGCAGTAGCTTCCAAAGAGGATAAATTGCATAACTCCCTAAAATTTAAACTCTTGGGGCCAGAACCATGGTGTAGGCGATAGGGCATTTGCGCTAACCTAGGACGGACTGTGGTTTGATCCCCCGGCAACCCATATGGTCCCCCAGCCAGGAGCGATTTCTGAGCATATAGCCAGGAGTAAACTCTGAGCGTCAACAGTGTGGCCCAAAAACAAACAAACAAAAATTTAAACTCTTCCTTCTGATTTCGAATAACATATTTTAGTACTTATAATATGGGCATTTATTCAAGTGGTCCTTACTTGGAATCTTGGTTCCAGTAAATATTTACAGTGAGCTTAAGTATATAGGCTAAACTTTGAATGTCTTAGTTACTTTATCTGTAATCTAGAAATAATATATTTCCCACAGACCTATAATATTTTGTTAATTATATATAAACTGTATTGCATATCATATATAGTGCATATATTCTTTCCTGTGTATGTATATCCAAGATCATAATTTGAATTTAATATAAGATAATCAATGATATTTAATGTGATTTTCTTTACAATTCATTGAGAAGGAACTTGTATTATCTCAATTGTATTGAGGAGTAAATTCAGATTTAGAACTTAAGTAATTCATTAATATTATGTATTGGGGTTTTTTTTTGTTTGTTTTGGTTTTTGGTTTTTGGTTTTTAGGTTACACCCGGCAGCGCTCCGGGGTTACTCCTGGATCTATGCTCAGAAATCACCCTTGGCAAGCACAGGGAACCATACGGGATGCCAGGATTCGAATCACTGTCCTTCTGCATGAAAGGCAAATGCCTTACCTCCATGCTATCTCTCCAGCCCCAATATTATGTATTGTTAAAGGAAGAGACTATGTAAAGTTTAATCATGAAAAAGAAGAATGTTTTAATAAAGAGCAACTTAATAATTTTATTGTTTTCCTTGAAGATTAATAAATATTAACACTAAGAAAAAGCCATTATGTCTTAGGAAGAGGTCTCTAAAAATGTTTTAGCAAATAGGATGGGAATAAGATTAAAAGCTATTTGAAAGAAGGGGAAAATAGTACTACAGATTTCCTTTACGAGTCTGATAGATAAGGGAACTGAAAAAGTTAAGGCTCCAACATAGTTATGATAGAATCATCAGTCATAAATTACCTAAAATTAAGGTGAGAATAAATTTAAGATACAGGGAGGATGATTAGAGGAATATAACAAAGCAGGAGATGAAATTAAGAGTACAAAGTGAAACCACCTGATTTTGTTGTTTTTTGTGTCACACCTGGCAGCACTCAGGGGTTACTCCTGGCTCTACGCTCAGAAATCACTTCTGGCAGGGTCGGGGGACCATATGGGATGCTGGGATTTGAACCACGGACCTTCTGCATACAAGGAAAATGCCTCACCACCTTGCCATCTCTCTGGTCTCCGAGATAGATATTTTAAAATGGTATGAAGAATGGTAAAAGTAAACCCATGGAAAGGTTGTCTCCAGTGATTTGATTTCTGGTGTTGCCTTTTATTTGGCAGTGATAAGAGTTTACTCCTCAGGGCTTACTCCCATTCTTCTGGCATCAGTCTTTGTTTCTCAAATGTTGGCACATTTTGGTGAATAACAAGTTCTTAAATTCAATTATACACCAGAAACATACACATTTTAAACCTAACATAATTAAATAAAAAATTTAAGAGGGCCGAGGGTTATTAGGGATCAAGGGCACATACTTCTGGAGTCTCTGGTTCTATTTCTAGCTTTGCATGATCTCTCAGTACAACCAGCTATAGCCCTGGTGGCACACAAATACACTTGGTGGACCTGAGCATTAACAATTTTGGTTGCTTGAGGGAGAAAACCTTTCTGAGCTATACTTGTGTGACTTCCACTACCCTCAAAACTAATTTTAAAATTTTAATTATTTTAGTTTGTTTCTCACCTCCCTCATTTTTAGTTCATACCTGGTTCTGCTTGGGAACTGTTTCTAACTCAATGTTTGTGGGTGCATTGTTAAAAGCTAAAGGGGAATGTCTGTAACCTTTGCTTTGCTTTAGACATAAAGACTGCAATGATAGGCCTCAGATATGTGGCAGAAGGGACTAGGACAAAACAGTTCCAGTAACTTCTAGGGCACCTACCAATACAGTTAGATAAACTAGTAACATGTGGGGGCCTGCAGTCTATAAACATTAACTGCATGCCAAGGTCATGGGCACCCGAACCCCTCCTTTACTACATCAGGTGATGCAGACCCCAAAGCCCTATAACCCACAATACTCCACTCTAGATATCTGGCCATAAAAGGAAACACCCTAGACAACAACCAGTCAACTTAAAGGTTAACTGTGATGGTTTGAAGCCTCTGTAACCCTATTCAAGTAGCCTGAAGGTTCAATAAGGGTTTGTTGCCCAGCGACCCCAGAATACTAGAATAATATTCTCCCTTGTGCATTTACAGACTGCTCATCTCCTGTGACCTTTGTAAGATGAATAAAGAATCTGAAGCTTATAGTGCTTGGAACCAGGTGGTGCCAGAGCCAAGCCCAGGGTTCCCATATGCAAAGTATTCCAACCCTTTGAATCATCTCTCTAGAATTTTAATTTAAAATTTTGAGCAATTAAAATTATTTTCTTTCCTTTCTGTCATTTTATTTTGAATAGATGAAGATCTGGTGGTAATGAGGACTTATTCCTGACTCTACACTCAGGGGTCACTCCTGGCTGACTTGGGACAATGTGGGGTGCTGGGGATTGAACCTGGGTCAGCTGGATTTAAGTTAAATAGTCTACCCATTGTACTATCTTTCTTTTCCCTGTTTTATAATTTCATTTTAATAGAAAACTTTGGCTCAATTAGATTCTATGATGGGAGTTTACAGCTTAAGCATTGCTATAATGTTGATCAATCTTCTATTGTATGCCTCATAATTATCTGGCCTTGTGGTATTAATTTTCATCACAATATTTTTTTTGCACATAACATGGCCTGTTTCCTTTATGGTGTGTCAGCCATCTTTCACCACTATAATGCAAGTTCCACAAGAACAGGATCCTGCCTGTCTTGATTACTTATCTTGGTTACAAAAATGTTCATAGTTGGGTTTGAGTCATAATGTTTACACTCTCTTTGACCAGTGCAATTTTCCCACCACTGATGTTTACTTCTCTCCTATCTCACTCATTGTCTGTCTTCAGGACAGGCATTCTCTCTCTCTCTCTCTCTCTCTCTCTCTCTCTCTCTCTCTCTCTCTGTCATAGTAATTTTAGTACAGTTATTTTCCTAACTGCACTCACCACTCTTTGTGGTAAGCTCCATAACATGAGCTAGTCCTTTCAGCCATCATCTCTATAGTCTCTGAGTATTAGTACCATATTTTCCTTTACTTTTATTATATACCACAGATGAGTGAACTATTCTATGTCTATCTCTCTCCTTCTGACTCACTTCATTCAGTATAATACTCTCCATGTCCATCCCTGTATAGACAAAATTATGACTTAGTTTTCCTATTAGATGTGTATTATTCCATTGTGTAGATCTACCACACATTCTTTAGCCATTTGTTTATTGACAGGCATCTGGGTTGTTTCTGGATTCTGGCTATTATAAATAGTGCAGAGGAGTGCAGAGGGCATTTTTTTTAAAACTGTGTTTATTTTTCCTAGGGTATATCCTTAGGAGTGGTATTGCTGAATCATAGGGAAGCTCAATTTCCAGATTTGAGGAATATCCATATTGTTTTACTGAAAAGCTGGATTAGACAGCATTCCTACTGGCAGTGAATGAGTTATCCTTTCTTCCTGCATCCATGCCAGCACAGGCTGTTCTTGTTCTTTGTGATGTCTGTCATCACATCACATCATCCCTGATCATTAGTGATTATTTCATGTGCCTATTGACCATCTGTATTTCTTCTTTGAGGAAATGTTTGTTTACTTCTTTTCCTCACTTTTTGATGGGTTAGATGATTTTTTCCTTGTTCAGTCTGTCAGTACCTTACATATCTTAGCTATTAGCCTTTTATCTGATAGGTATTGGGTGAATAATTTCTTTCATCCCATGGATGACTCTTGCACCCTAGTCACTGTTTAATTTGAAGTGCAGGAGCTTCTCAGTTTAATGTAGTCACATTTTTTAATATAATTTTTAATTTGATCATAGTGGCTTACATATTGTTGACAATAATATTTTAGGTACATATTTACATAAAATCAGGGGGTATTCCCATCACCAAATTGTCCTCCCTACACCTCCGTTTTTGTCCTACCTCCCATATCCTCTTCCCTCACCCCCAGGGTTGCTAGAATATGTGGTCCTCTCTGTATCTAGCCTACTACTTAGTAGTCTTGCACCTGTTTGGTCCTGGTGCCTCCCTTATTTCCCCCTCTAACTGGGGGGCAGGTGTAGTCACATTTTTATCTTTGTTTCCACTTGATTGGAGAATGGTGTTTTTACTTGAAGATTCTTTTAGTTTCAATGTCATTGAGTATTGTGTCCAAGTTTGCTTCTGTATCCCTTATCTTTGAAGGTCTGATAGCAAGGTCTTTGATCCTTCTTTATTTCAACTTTGCATAGTGTTAGGTAAAGGTCTGAGTTAGCTTTTTTGCATGTGGCTGAGCAACACCACTTGTTGAAGAAATTTTATTGATTCATTTTGAATTTCTTGCCCCTTTATCAAAGATTAACTGATTGTATGTCTGGAGAACATTTTCTGAAGACTCAAGTCTATGTCAAGTCTTTATTCCAATACCAAGCTGTTTTAATGACTATTGCTTTGTAGGACAATTTAAAGTTAGGGAAAGTGATGATCCCATCTTATTTTTCCTAAAGATTGGCTTAGTCATTCATGTGCATTTATTGTTTCAAATGCATTTCAGGAATGTTTCACCCACTTCTTCAAAGAATGTCATGGGTATTAGTAGAGAGATTTTACTGATTTAAAATTTTTTCATTTTGTTGATGTGATATGTTATGTTGATTGACTTTTGTATGTTAAAACATCTTTCATCTCTGGAATGAAACCTACTTGGTCATGTTGTCTGATCTTATTTATGAGACATTGGATCCTATTTGCTAGGATTTTGTTGAAGATTCTTACATCTGTGTTCCTCAGGGTTATTGGTCTGTAGTTCTCTTTTTTGTGGCATCTCTGTCTGGGTGATATTAGCATTGTAAGAACTATTTTCGAGTGTTTTTGCTTCAATTTCCTGGAAGAGCCTGAAAAGAACATGTTAGGTCCTCTTGAAAGGCTTAAAAGATTCCATTAGAGAATCCATCTGGTCTTTTGCTTTTGTTATAGGGAAGGTTCTTTATTACCACTTATTTCCTCAATAGTGATGGGTCTGTTCAAATATACTAGATCACCTAGATTCAACCTTGGGAGTTTATAAGAGTCCAAGAATTTATCCATTTCTTCCAAGTTCTCTTGTTTTTGTTTGTTTGTTTGTTTTTTTCATAGATTTCTCAAAGTAGTCTCTGATTACCCTTGGAAATTCTGTAGTATCTATAATAATTCCTCTCTTCATTTCTATGTCAGTTTATTAAGTTTATCTCTATATTTCTTTGTGAGTTTTGCTAGTAGTGTATCAATCTTGTTTATTTTTTAAAGGCAACTCTTTCTTTCATTGACTTTTCAGTTTGTTTTATGGATTTCCAATTTATTAATTTCTGCTCTAAGCTCTATTATTTCCTTCCACCTGCCTAGTTTTTATTTATTTTGTTGGTCACTTTCTGATTTTATAAGCTGTGCCATTAAACTGTTTACATATTCCCATTCTTTCTTTCTGAAGAGTGATTGCAAAGCTATAAATTTTCTTCTTAGTAATGCCTTTGCCTTGTCCCACAAATTCTGATAATCATTGTCTATAGTATATTATTTCCTTTATTATTATTTCTCAGTGATCTATTGATTTCAACTATTTGAATTTAGGGGTTTAGCTTTATTCATAAAAAAGAACACCTCCTACACATACATTCACATAAATTTCTCTCATATGTGAGATATAAAGAAACAGTAAGGAAACAATAATGAGTAAAGGCATAGAAATTTGTCTATTGAACTGAGCTTAATTAGGAGAGGTGCCCCGGGCCACATGCCTGGGCAAGCCGGTGAGTTGGGTCCCTTGGTGGAGTTTGAAGATACCCTAGGCTTTCCCCCATTATCCATTCAGCTCCTTAGGGAGGGTCTGGGTGGGGCCCAGAACTTCTGGCCTCCCAGCTTCTTGAAGGATCTCTCTCCTTCCTGGAGCCTGGAGCCTAGCAGTATGGGGTTCAGCAGGCCTCTGCCATGCCAGAGGACTTCTTAACCAGGCCTGGGGGGGGTGCGGGACTTGGGTAACCCCAGCCCCCTCTGCCACCTTGTTCCAGATCTCCAGGGCTTCCCCGGGCCACATGCCTGGGCAAGCCGGTGAGTTGGGTCCCTTGGCAGAGCTTGAAGGTACCCTAGGCTTTCCCCCCATTATGCATTCAGCTCCTTAGGGATGGTCTGGGTGGGGCCCAGCTTCACTGGTAATCTCTTTTCAGTATATATTTTCACAAGATACATTAATAGTACTCACTATCATTGAATTATGTTTTTATGTATGCAGAATGTCCATTTTGTACTCTGCCCTTTTGCACACCCCTACAAAAGATCATTTTTCTCTTTAACTTCCTTAACCCCTATCATCTACTCCTCATTTACCCTTTCTAACTTAAGTACTGTAGAGTCCTAAGTCACAGACCAAAGTGGTGCACTGGAGTTAACACCCACCCAACTATTCCAAAAGGCATAAAAAGGACACATATGTCTTTTCAACATTTTATGGGTGTTTTCTTTGACAGCTATAACTTTTGCTAAATATTTTCTTATACAGTGACGACCCCCCCCCCTTTTTTATCTTCTCTGTGTGAACTGCTCAATATGGAATTTGGTGTGAAAGAATCTCTCAGTTTAATGCTTATGTTTGAACCAAGTCATGGGTATTGTTGGACGTGTTTTTACGCCCCCATATACTCTGATAACGCCACGTGGCTCTATTTATTGTTTGCTTAGGCACACTAAAACGGGAAAATACTATACATACCAATAAGTTCTTATCTAATAGAGATGGGAACACACAAATCTTATAGTGCAATGGGACCTTACACCCTGAACATTGACATGGCAATGACCTGGCACAGGCCTCAGAAGAATGGGCATTCTCCATTCACCCCTGATCTAGAGAAGACATCTACAAAACATCCAAGGTTGTCTGTAACATCACCTGGAGGCAATCCTCTACCAGGGAAGACCCTACAGCTGCTCTGACATGGATCTATTCAAAAGAGACATCCCTTAACACTGAAAAGACTTAACAAGAACAATGACCTCCTTACTGGACAGGGCTTGCTGTATTGCCCCTTAATTGTGAGGTGAAACTAAAGGATACTCCACACCAGCCTGACGTCAATGTAGGATGTGCAGATTCCAGGATCTTTAATACAGAAACTTGATGCCAACAATAGGACTGCGTGAAAAAATAAAACTGTATTGGCACTACAGACAATGACTTGTATTGAATAAACTAGTTTGCCTAGAGCCTAGAGTTGGTCTTATGCTAGGAAACTTCAGGGGTAGGGTCTCATTTAGACCAAGGCTATTCCTATATATGACCCCTATATTTTGGTGGGCCTATGCAAACAATATTTGCCTCTAACACCGTTTTTACTGTGCCCTTTTGAATAACCCCCCCAAAAAGAAACCTCTTAAACTTTTGATGTTAATTTAAACTAATATGTATGTGCATGAATATATAAAAATACTATGCCTTTAAAGTTAAGGAGTCACATAAATCTCATGGCTTTATGTTGCTTTGTGTACTGCTAAGAAATGTTATAATGTACTACAATCTGGGGACTTGTGGACGAAGTAATTGTACATGGGTTCTGCCTTATTTTTCTTAATGTTTTTTTGACTGTAAGTTCAATATTTAGGTGTCAGCAAGGGGATTTTTTCTGAGAACTCTGTTTATGGGTGATTTTCTTTCACTGTAACTTTACCTTGTCCTCTTTGCATCATTGTTCTCATAATTAAAAATAAAAAATTTAAAAAAAATTAGGAGAGGTGGCTAGATCTAGGAGGGGCCCTTGGGACAATGGTGGAGAGAAATGATGGAAATAATGTTAGAATGTGTGTGTGTGTGTGTGTGTGTGTGTGTGTATATATATATATATAAAACATACAACAAATGAATATAATTAATAGCATTATAATTCATGGTACCTAATAATAAATGATAAAATATTAAAAAAAAGACAGCATTCAAAGTTACAGGCAATTGGGAGAAAATGGACTGAAGAGGATCCATTGTTCTGGTACTCTTCAGAAAAATTATTTATGAATTAATTCATTGAAACAATATTTTCATATTTAATTTTATTTTTTTTTACTTAAAAATTGGGTGGGGGGTTGGGCCATGCTCGGTGATGCTCAGGAATTACTCCTGGCTATGCACTCAGAAATTGCTCCTGGTTTGGGGGACCATATGGGACTCTGGGAGATCGAACTGTGGTCCATCCTAGGTCAGCCATGTGGAAGGCAAAAACCCTACCACTACACCACTGCTCTGGCATTTTTTACTTGAAATTTTGATTAGTCACTGTGTGTCACAATTTTACTCTAATGTCAGTAATAGGATTTTATACATACAATATCCCAATACCACACACTCCATTTACATCCGCCATCTCAACTTCTCTCTCTGTCTCCCACCCTTATCCTGATCCCTTATATTAGATCTTGTTTCCTTTTATAATAGGTTCAATATTGCTAGCAAATATAATTAATATATTTAATTAAAAATTATAGAATTCCTCCATTTACATGGGTTTTAGACTTGGGAGATTTTTTGTTTGTTTTTATATGCATAGTACTTAATTTTTTGGGGGGGGGGTGTTTGGGCCACACCCGGCGGTGCTCAGGGGTTACTCCTGGCTGTCTGCTCAGAAATAGCTCCTGGCAGGCACGGGGGACCATATGGGACACCGGGATTTGAACCAACCACCTTTGGTCCTGGATCGGCTGCTTGCAAGGCAAACACCGCTGTGCTATCTCTCCGGGCCCTGTACTTAATTTATTTTTACAATTTTCTATTTTTATTTTTATTTATTTATTTATTTTTATTTTCATTTATTTTTATTATTGTTGCTAATTTTGTTTCGGGGCCATACCGGGCTATGCTCAGGACTTATTCCTGATTCTGTGCTAAGGGATTGCAGTGCTTGGGGGAGCATATGTAATTTCCTGGTATTGAACCTGACTTTCAATATTGTTAATTATATGTGGAAAGTTTCAGGCAAACATTTCAACTCTGCACCTAAAGTAGTATTCAGGGAAGGAAAGATTTACGGGGCTAAGATGCTTCTCCTGCATGAGACCAACCAGGATTAGATTCCAGCTCCCACATACCACCACAATCAGCTTTGTGGGTGTAGCCCTGGAAGCTCCCTGAGCAAGGTGACTTTGGTGGTACCCTGTACTTCAGGGCCGAACTAGACACATCCTTGGCCTCTGGCATTGAAACATTGGTCCATTTGGCTAGAAAACACTAGGATTGGCCCCTAGCACTTGAGTCCTACTTGAGAGCCAATCCCCCAAAATAAAAACACTATGGAATTTATATTGTTGTATCCTTGTATGTATCAGTGCATTTATAAATATATCAATACATTCTTGTAAAAGTCTTAAAACAGTTTTTGATGGGCTTTTTCAGATATTTATGACTCAGTATTTCCAAAGTGAGGACAAAATTTTTTTACAGAAAATTGAAGATTTTTTTGTCTATTGGGATTTACAAGTTGTTGCAGTAGATTTTTAAGTATTAACCATATTGGTCTTTTGGGAGTAGATATGTTATAGAATTTGGGAAAGTTTAGAAAACAATCTCAGAAATCAAAGGAACTCCATAGCTAACTTTATTTGATGTGGAATGAAATTGAAAATAACATAGAATCTATAATGTCTGTAAAGACTCATGCTAACCTCATTAAGTAACTCCTAGGGAAATTCATTGTTTAAAAAGAATTCCAAGTAGATCTTTGGAGTTCCAGATCATTTAATTTCTATAAATGCTTAGCATTCTCCTTCATGTTGTAGATTCAATTTTCCATTACTCAGCCTGAAAACAAGATAATAAGAGAAATCAGAGACCATGGAATTATGTTGCTACCATTGAGAAAAAAAGTGATCATTTAAAAATCAAGTGGGAAAACTCATATCTGGGGTTTTATTTTCTGTTTTGTTCCTAATTTTTTACTCAGTTATTTTTTGTTTCTGGCCAGTACCTCATTTATCAAATTAAAATGATGAATAATTCTTCTGATTCTAAATTTTATTAAGATAGATAGCACTTACTTTATATAGTAATTTACTTATGCAGTTATAAAATAACAATAACTTGATGCTATCACATTGCTTTTAGTGTTTAACACACCTTTTCTATCACATATTCTCCATGTTATAAGTTATCACCCTTATTTCAGAAAATAACTTTTTTATAACTTTGGAATGATAAAAACAGCAGACTAATTTTACCTTCTCAAATATTCATGAAAGAATATTTGTTAATTATAAAAAATGAGCTCCCTCTTCCTTCCTTCCTTCCTTCCTTCCTTCCTTCCTTCCTTCCTTCCTTCCTTCCTTCCTTCCTTCCTTCCTTCCTTCCTTCCTTCCTTCCTTCCTTCCTTCTTTCTTCTCTCTCTCTTTCTTTCTTTCTTTCTCTCTTCTCTTTCTTTCTTTCTTTCTTTCTTTCTTTCTTTCTTTCTTTCTTTCTTTCTTTCTTTCTTTCTTTCTTTCTTTCTTTCTTTCTTTCTTTCTTTCTTTCTTTCTTTCTTTCTTTCTTTCTTTCTTTCTTTCTTTCTTTCTTTCTTTCTTTCTTTCTTCTTTCTTTCTTCTCTTCTTCTTCTTCTCTTTCTTTCTTCTTTCTTTCTTCTCTTTCTTTCTTTCTTTCTTTCTTTCTTTCTTTCTTTCTTTCTTTCTTTCTTTCTTTCTTTCTTTCTTTCTTTCTTCTTTCTTTCTTTCTTTCTTTCTTTCTTTCTTTCTTTCTTTCTTTCTTTCTTTCTTTCTTTCTTTCTTTCTTTCTTTCTTTCTTTCTTTCTTTCTTTCTTTCTTTCTTTCTTCCTTCCTTCCTTCCTTCCTTCCTTCCTTCCTTCCTTCCTTCCTTCCTTCCTTCCTTTCTTTCTTTCATTCTTTCTCTCTTTCTCTCTTCCTCTCTCTCTTTCTCTCTGTCACTCTCAGAGGTGTTCAAAGCTTACTTCTGGCTCTGCACTCAGAGATCACTTCTGATGGGGTTGGGGGACTTTCTGAGATGCCAGAGTCTAAACTAGGGTAGACTTTAGACAAGGCAAGTGCCCTACCCACTACACTACATTCCTAAAGCTCTATAGGCTTCCTCTGTTAATTTTAAACAGTTTTTATAATTATTTTTATTCTTGTGGTCAGACTGCCATTTAAAGATTTGCCTGAGTTATCTAATAAATTCTTGATACTGTTTATGCTTTAAGTAAAATTTATAGTAAGACAAATTATATGGGATTCATTTTCTGCTTTATCCTCCAAGGTATATTTTTCTTTCACTGGAAAAAAGAAAGTAAAATCCATAGAAACATCAAACAAATTATATGTGTTTCAACCATTACCTTACCATCACTTCACAGAGCAATGTATTTTGCATAGTAAATATCCACTTAAAATGTGATAAATGATTTAACAATAAATTTATTTCAAAAGTTAAATAAAATTTTCTAAGAAAATAAATCTACCCTTCAACGATTAAGAAGTTTACATTTTTTTGTAGATAAATTCCAAGGCATTATAGAAAGCCATAGACACAATAAAACTTGTTTTTATTCTCTTTGGCTCTTTAAAACAGAGGGAAATTTTTTCTTACCTTTTTGCTTCATTTAACAAACAGCGATTACCATAGGTTTTTCTATCAGAACCACAGACTGGCTTGTAGATAGAGAGGCATTTTGTATTTCCAGTTGGGTTCTTTTCTTTGGGTTTGCTATTCTGTAATATTAGAGATGACTATTAGGTAAGCATAGAAAATCAATTGAATTAGTATATTTAATAAAATATATAGTTATTTCTCACTAATTATTAAGTATTATACTAAATTTATAATTTTATTAATAGCTTTTTTTAACTTAATTATGTAACCATACTAGTAGAAGAATGTATTTTGATCCACTATGTAGCCAGACATAAAAACTCAATGCATTTAAGTAATATATTAGGCCATGAGTGGGTTAAATATCTAAAATGGAATTTGCATTACCATTATCTGACTCCAAATCTTCTCTTCGTATATCAATCTCTTTTCCTCCACTTTAATCAAAGTGTTATATTTAAATATTCAACCAAAAAGACAAACCTCCCTCTCTCTTAATTTATTAATAATTTATTATAATTTTTTAAATTAATTTTTTCTTTTCCTATGAAATAAGTTAAATCAGGGCTGATATTATAGATTTCACTGTAGTGATGCAATAATCTGACACTCCCAACATATGTTTTTGACAAAAGTTTGACTTCATAAGACAGTCACTGAAGTCTGGATGAATACTTCTCTTGAAAAAGAAATATATACATGCAAAGAAAGAATTCTTTCTTACAGACATTCCTTTCACTGAACCACTTTGACCTATTTTTTATCCCTTTTTAGGGAGAATAGGAAACTAAATTTGTTTACCTTGCTTCCATCCTGCCTTCCTTGGTTAACTAACTGTCATAACTGGTCTTACCCAAAATTCTGTCTTAGTAAAGGAGTTTTGGGCTACATATAAAAACAACTGGGTCAGTCATTACATTTTTTTTTTTGCTTCTCAAAGTATACATGTTATTGATATTTCCCTCTTTATCTCACCAATATGTTTGCCACATGTTTTTGTTATTCTTCCAGCCTCTAAAGAATTCTCTGATATACAGTATGATTTATTTTTAGCTCAAACAGAATTCTATATTACCTAACATTTGCTTTAGAAATTAGGAGGCTAGAAGCTGGGGGAGAGAATGCAAGTAAGAAAAAATTAAGAGAATATGGGGGTGGTGATTGTGCACAGTGTGAAATAATGATTCCCAGATGTCACATATATTCCCTCATGACAAATACTTCAAGAGTCCATTTTTAATAACCTGTCTCATTAGAGAGTTATATTTTTGTCCATGGAGCTTCAGGATTGAAAAGAAATCGTACTTGAGAGAACTTCATGATATATATCAGTAGGCAATAAATTAGAAAAATATAAGTTGTAGTCTGTGACAGAAGATTCCAAAACTGTCAAGTATATACTAATGAAAAACAGAAGGATTTAGGATTTGGATGATGTGTGAGCATGAGAAACCCTTTATATACCAAACAGGGGTGCAATTATAAAAACTCTTTAGTGCCAGGCTCAGCTATTTAAGTATTTTCTTCTGTCACATCATTGAAATATTTTCAGTTACAAGATAATTTATCAGATCTAATTGTGAATTAGAAATATAACTGGAGGAGACAGACTGAAAGGATCTGTCACCTTCACCTATCACTCTTCTTTTCTGTCTCCTGAAACTCTCTGAAGAAGGCCAGGAAAGACCCAGAGAAAAGTGTCTCCCAGCGGCACCCCAGCAGAAAAGTACACTTCCTTGTATGTGAAGGCAGGGGTGGTGTATGGCCACCACTGTGTGCATAACAACTGAAAGGATCTGTTGCCTTCACCTATCCCTCTTCTCTTCTGTCTCCTAAAATTCTCCTAAAAAGACCAAGAAATATCCAGCGAAAATTGTCTCCTAGAAGCTCCAAAGCAGACAAGGGCTCTAGGGGGCTCTTTCTAACTAATGAACCCCACCATAACACGAAGAAAAAAAATCACACTACAAGCGTGACAATGAGGGAACCTCATAGGCAAATACCATGCACAGAGAATAAAAATGACAGCTCTGATGACCCCAAAAATACCAACCAATCATATGATTAATCTTTCAGATAAGGTGTTTAGAATAGAAATATGGAGGACCCTCATAGAAATAAAAGAATGCATAGATCAAGCTGAATAGAACACAAAGATAGAAATTAGAAAACTCCAAACTGAAATAACAGGTCTAAAAACACAGTAGCTGAACTGAAAACCTCAATGAAAAGCCCCTCCAAGAGGATAACAGCAGCTGAAGACAGAATCAGTGAACTGGAAGATGAAATGCAGAACAACTCCATAAAGCAGAAGAGACTGGAAAAGAACATTAAGGCAAATGATCAGACAATGGGAAAAGTACTCCAAGAATGTGAACAGATGAAAATAGAAGTCTTTGATAAACTCAACAGGAACAACATAAGAATCATTTGAGTCACAGAGTCCTAGGAAGAAGATCCCCAGGAAGAATCAACAGTCAAAGACATCATCACAGAGAAACTCCCAAAGCTAAAAATTGTAGGCAATCAAATCCTGTATGCCCAAAGAGTTCCAGCTAAAAGAGATCCAAAGAAAAGCACCCCAAGACACATCCTAGTCACAATGATGAACCCCACAAATAGAAATAGAATACTGAAAGCAATAAGATCAAAAGGGAAATTACATTCAAAGGAGCATCCTTAAGATTTACAGCAGACATGTCACAAAAAATCCCTCAAGTGGTGGGATATTGTTGTTTTTTTTTAAACACCTTGATTACATACATGATTGTGTTTGGGTTTCAGTCATGTAAAGAACACCCCCCATCACCAGTGCAACATTCCCATCACCAATGTCCCAAGTTTCCCTCCTCCCCACCCGACCCCCGCCTGTACTCTAAACAGGCTCTCCATTTCCCTCATACATTCTCATTATTAGGACAGTTCAAAATGTAGTTATTTCTCTAACTAAACTCATCACTATTTGTGGTGAGCTTCCTGAGGTGAGCTGGAACTTCCAGCTCTTTTCTCTTTTGTGTCTGAAAGTTATTATTGCAAGAATGTCTTTCATTTTTCTTAAAACGAGTGGTGGGATATTGTGACAAGACGGAATGAAATGGATGCTTTGCCTAGAATATTGCAACCAGAGAGACTCATTTTCAGGTTTGAAATAAGGATACATAGCTTCACAGATAAGCGAAAGTTCAGACACTTTACTGATGCAAAACCAGCCTTAAAAGAAAAGCTGAGAGGTCAACTTTAAGACAAAACAGACCAACAGACACACCAAACTTATACACAAAGATGACATTAAATCCCATGACAATCATAACCCTCAACGTCAATGGACTAGATGCACCAAATAAGAGACACAGAGTGGCAAAATGGAGCAAAAAGATAAATCTAACCTACTGATGCCTACAAGAAACACTCGTGAATAATCAGAACAAACATAGACTCAAAAATCAAAGGCTGGAGGAAAATCAAACAAGCAAACAGCATCCTTAAAAAAGCAGGAGTGGCCATATTAGTATCAGAGGACACAAACTTTAGACTCAGAAAGGTTGTAAGGGACAAAGATGGACATTTCGTACTAATCAAAGATATGTGCAACAGGAAGAAATAACAATACTAACATATACAAACCCAATGAGATAACAGCAAAATATCTAATATAATTATTGACAAATTTGATAGAAGATATAATCACACAATAATTGTGGGAGACCTCAACATAGCCCTGTCACCACTTGATAGGTCAAGCATAAGGAAACCCAACAAAAATCGACTAGCCCTGAAAAGAGTAAAGGAAGAAAGAGGCCTAGTAGATTATATATTTTAATATGTATAACATTAGTTTATTAATATATGGATAATATAGGTTATATAATATGTATAAATATATAATTATATATAATGTATAGTAATATATATGACACATATATATGACAGTCCATCCCCAGAAACCTGGATACATATTCTTCTCCAATGTACATGGGTCATTCTCCAGGATAGACCACATGCTAGCTCATAAAACATACTCCATAAAATCAAGAGGATAGAAATTCTGCAGGCCACCTTTGCTGACCACAAGGCTCTGAAATTGGATGTGAACTACAAAGAAACACAGAAGAAAAACTTTAACAACTGGAACTTAAACAGCCTACTACTGAACAACCAGTGGGTCCGAGATAAAATCAAAGAAGAAATCAAAACTTTCCTGGAAACAAATGACAATGAAGATAATGATTACACAAACTATCATCTATGGGACACAGCAAAAGCGGTACTGAGAGGAAAATTTATAGCTTTGCAAGCACACATCAGGAAGGAAAAAGGGGCATACCTGAACAGCTTAATGACACAGCTTATAAAATTAGAAAATGATCAACAAAAGGAACAAAAAATAAGATAGAAGAAAATAAAGCTTAGAGCAGAAATGAATGAAGTGGAAACCCAAAAAACAATCCAAAAGATCAACAAAAGTAGAACTCGGTTTTTTGAAAAAATAAACAAGATTGATAGACCATTGGCAAAACTCACAAAGAAAGAGAGAGAAACTTGATAACCTGTATTAGAACTAAAAAGGGGGAGATTACTACAGATATTATGGAGAGCCAAAGGGTAATCAGAGACTACTTTGAGAAATGCTATGCCATGAAACATGAAAACCTGGAAGAAATGGATAAATTTTAGGACTCTTATAATCTTCCATGAAGGAGGATATAGCATATCTAAACACTTCCATCACTATTGAGGAAATTAAAACAGTAATCAATGTCTGCCCCAAAACTAAAGCCCAGGACCAGATGAATTCACTAATTAATTCTTTCAAACCTTTCAAGAGAAACTACTACCAATTATTGCCAGGCTCTTTCATGAAATTGAAAAAACAGGAACACTTCCAAATAGTTTCTATGAAGCCAACATCACCTTGATACCAAAACCAGACAGAGATGCTGCCAAAAAAAGAAAATTACAGACCAATATCCCTGATGAACACTGATGCAAAGATTCTCAACAAAGTTCTGGCAAATAGGATCCAATGCCTAATCAAGAAGGTCATTCACCATGAACAAGTAGGTTTCATCCCAGGAATGCAAGGATAGTTTAACATACATAAATCTATCAACATAATACACAACATCAACAACAAGAAAAGTAGAAATCACATGATCATATCAATAGACGCAGAGAAAGCATTTGATAAGGTCCAACACCCATTCTTGATCAAAACTCTCAGCAAGATAAGAATGAAAGGAACATTTCTCAATATAGTTAAGACCATCCAGCACAAACCAAAGGCAATTATTATCCTCAAAGAAGCAAAACTAAAATCCTTTCTTCTAAATTCTGGTACAAGACAAGGCTGTCCACTCTCATCACTCCTCTTCAACATAGTACTGGAAGTACTTGCTATAGTGATTAGGCAAGAAAAAGACATAAAGTGCATCCATATAGGAAAGGAAGAAGTCAAGCTCTCACTGTTTGCAGATGACATGATAGTCTACTTAGAAAACCCTAAAGATTCTACCAAAAAGCTTCTAGAAAGAATAGATCCATATAGCAAAGTGGCAGGCTAAGAAATTAAAACACAAAAATCAATGACCTTCTTATAAACCAATAATGATAGGGAAGAAATGGACATTAAGAAAACAACCCCTTTTATATTAGTGTCACACAAACTCAAATATCATTGAGTCAACTTTACTAAATATGAAGGAAAAAACTATAAAACTCTGCTCCAAGAAATAAGAGTGGACACATGGAAATGGAAACACATACCCTGTTCATAGATTGGCAGAATTAACATGATTAAAATTGCAATACTCCCCAAAGCATTGTACAGATTTAATGCAATCTCTCTAAAGAGACATATGACATACTTCAAAGAAGTGGATCAAACACTTCTGAAATTCATTTGAAACAAATAACACCAACAAATAGCTAAAGCAATCCTTGGGAAAAGAAATATAGGAGGCATTACTTTCCCCAGTTTTAAACTGTACTACAAGGAATAGTTCTGAAAACAGCATGGCATTGGAATAAAAAGACAAATCCTCAGTCAGTGGAATTGTCTTGAGAACTCAGAGAATGTTCCCCAAAATACAATCACTTAATTTTTGATAAAGGGGCAAGAAATCCTAAATGGAGCATAGAAAGCCTCTTCAACAAGTGGTGTTGGCACAACTGGTTAGCCACTTGCAAAAAATGTGAATATAGACCCCCAGTTAACATCATTTATGAAGGTAAAATCCAAATGGATTAAAGACCTTAATAAGAGACCTGAAACCATAAGGCATATAGAAAAACACGTAGGTAAAACACTCCATGACATTGAGACTCCAGGCATCTTCAAGGAGGAAACTGCACTCTCCAAAAAAGTGGAAGCAGAGATAAACAAATGGGAATATATTAAGCTGAGAAGCTCCTTAACCTCAAATGAAATAGTGCCTAGGATACAAGAGCCATCCAATGATTGGGAGAAATTATTCATCCAATACCCATCAGATAAGGGGCTAATCTCCAAAATATACAAGGCACTGACAGAACTTTACAAGAAAAAATATCTAATCCCATCAAAAAATGGGGAGAATAAATGAACAGACACTTTGTCAAAGAAGAAATACAAATGGCCAAAAGGCACATGAAAAAATGCTCCACATCACAAATCATCAGGGAGATGCAAATCAAAGCAACTATGAGATACCACCTCACACCACAGAGATTGGTACCTATCACAAAGAATGAGAATAATCTGTGCTGGCAGGATGTGGAAAGAAAGGAACTCTTATTCACTGCTGGTTAGAATGCTGTCTAGTCTAGCATTTATGGAAAACAATATGGATATTCCTCCAAAAACTGGAAATTGAGCATGATAGCTATGATCCAGCTATACTACTCCCAGAGATTTACCCTAGGAACACAAAAATACAATACAAAATCCCTTCCTTATACCTATATTAATTGCAGCGCTATTTTCAATAGTCAGACTCTGGAAACAGCCAAGATGTCCTTCAACATTTTAATGGCTAAAGAAACTGTGGTACATATGCACAATGGAATATTATGCAGCCATCAGGAGAGATGAAGTCATGAAATTTTCATATACCTGAATGTGTATAGAATAT
The DNA here is from genome assembly GCF_024139225.1 of Suncus etruscus. Lineage (NCBI taxonomy): Eukaryota > Metazoa > Chordata > Mammalia > Eulipotyphla > Soricidae > Suncus > Suncus etruscus. The sequence continues at coordinate 9,942,223 of NC_064859.1, forward strand.
ATTATGCTTAGTGAAATAAGTCAGAGAGAGAGAAATAGACAAAGAATAGTCTCTTTCATCTATGGGTATTAAGAAAAATAAAAGACATTTTTGCAATAATTCTCAGAGACAAAATAGATGAGGCCTGGAAAGTATAGCTCATGATATGAAGCTCACCATAAAAAGTGGTGAGTGCAGCTAGAGAAATAACTACATTGACAACTATCAACAATGTGAATGAATGAGAGAAGTAGAAAGCCAATCTCAAAAACAGGTAGGGGAATTGGGAGGAGGGAGATTTAGGACACTGCTGATGGAAATGTTGTACTGGTGAAGATGGGTGTTTTTTATATGACTGAAAGCCAAGTACAATCATATTTGTAATCAAAGTGTTTAAATGAAAATATTAAAAAATAACGTAAAAAATTGAAAAAAAAAAGAAATATAACTTGATTGCTTTGCAGTATGTAGACAATGGAAAGGGGAATTAAAGTTAAGATTGTAGGAAACATGGGTTTGATACCTCGGTACCATATGTTGTCTGCAAGGCTACCTGGAATGATCCTTGAACTCACAACCAGGAGTAAAACTTGAGGATCATCCAGTATGTCCTTCACCAAAAGAAAAAAAAAAGAGCAAATAATCTTAATCTTAATTCTTTACTTAATATAGGAATATTTTTTTCACTACAAAGCCATTTGAGCCATTTTGTTAAATTTATTCCCTTAATATATTACTTAAATTTCTTTGTCAAATTTTAATATGTAGGATCAAAATGAAAATAAATAAAATTTGTTATGAAAAAAAAATTAGTGAGAATGGGAGTTTACTATTATAATGTTTATAAAGGTATTAGCTACTCCAAAATGGGTAGTAAGGCTTGAAAAGATGATAGAAGGAAATGAGAGACACAAAGGAAGAGTACAGCACATTAATGAAGAAATGTGTTTAATTGTAAGAATCACCACACACATGGGGCTGGAGATATAGCATGGAGGTAATGCATTTGCCTTTCATTCAGAAGGTCATTGGTTTGAATCCCAGTATCCCATATAGTCCCCCAAGCCTGCCAGGAGCGATTTCTGAGCATGGAGCCAGAAGTAACCCCTGAGCACTGCCGGGTGTGACCCAAAAGAAAAAAAAAAAAAAGGAATCACCACACAAGTTCTCTTCCAATTTGTTGGTTCTGTACAGTACTAGCCATTGGGAATGTATCTGAGTATTTCAAGTTAGGTAACTACAGTGACTGGAATTTAATGACTGAGATAAAATAGCACTAACCTGCGTATCAATTGTACTGCTTTTCAAAGGATTGCTTGTAGTTTTTATGTTTATTTCATTTTTATTATAAAAAGACCTTGTTTTTCCTTTTCCTTGTTGGCTAGAAGGTTCTGAATTTTCTCTTTCATTAGTTTGACCTGGTTTCCCCTGGGTACTTTCAAGTTGGTTGTGAACTCCTACCCTCCCAGGCTGGGTAAGATTTGTTGGTTTCTTTGGCCCTTGAGAAGACCCTGGTTTTCCTTGCAGAATAGCTTCTGTTCTTTTGTCTGTGTTGCTAGTTTTTTGATTATTAGGTTCCTTTTGTTCTCCTTGACGGTTAGCTTCGTTTTTCATCTCTAGAACAAGTGCAGGTTCTGAACCATCATTTTGTTTAAAAATACTTGTTTCCTTTGCCTGGATCAGAGACACTGAAAATATCAAAGGCACAAAAATGAAAATCAACGAGTTTTTATTAATTTTTTTGGTGGAGGGCACACCCGGTGATGCTCAGGGGTTACACCTGGCTATGTGCTCAGAAAACGCATCTGTCTTGGGGGACCATATGGGACACCGGGGGTCGCAGTCTGTATTAGGTTAGCTTGTGCAAGGCAAACACCCTACCGCTTGTGCCACTGCTCTGGCCCCAAATTTCATTAATTAAAAATGAAAACCATTAACTCCTAGTCTTTACTAATTCTTTTTGTATTTCAATAAAAGCTCAAAGCATAATTTTCCCATTACCCATTACTTCTCAAATTCTGGATATTTTAGTTGTAACTTTCGTGTTTGTTTGTATTTGTTTTGGGGCCACATCCAGTGGCACTCAGGGGATACTACTGGCTCTGTGCTCAAAAATCGCTCCTGGCATGCTCAGGGACCATATGGGATGTGGGGATTAAACTCTTGTCTGCTGCATGGAAGGCAAACACCCTACTTGCAGTTTGTTCTATCACTCTAGCCCCAGTTGTAACATTTTTTTTTAAAAATCATCATGTGATTTCAAAAGTTATGTTGTCAAGCCAGTCTAACTTATTTCTAAATAGGCAAATTTTGAGTTATTTAAACTGGTCCATCATGCAGCCCTAAATTCTTTTCAATGATTTTTCAGTAATTCAAACAGACCTATGCTTAATGCCAATTCTACTTTCTCCACATCATGAAATTCATTTCTGCTTTGCTCTGTCCACTCTCTAACAATACATTGATCAATTTCTAGATATAAAATCTAGAATGTATTTGGACTTCCCTCTCTTTTTTCTTCCCTCTATAGCTAAGCTTTCGGTAGCCAGCCTCTTTCTTCCTTGTCCCTTACTAAAGGTAAAACATATAGAGCACTTCTTTATTTTCCCTAATGGAATAAACAAATCTTCTTGAAAAATCAGCTAATGTATTACATTTTTCTTACTGTTGTAATTATTTGCTAAGATATTCTAATAACATACAAAGCTAAAAAATCGGGGTGAGATTTATACATTAAAGCTTAGTATAGAATGTGGTTTAACTGTTTTTCATTTTTTTCTTCCCAGTACCCTGTTTTTTAGCTTTTATAATTATATAAAATATTAGACCACATTTTTGTTTCATGTTTATTTTCTTTTTTTTTTTTTTTTTTTTTTTTGGTTTTTGGTTTTTGGGCCACACCCGGCAGTGCTCAGGGGTTACTCCTGGCTGTCTGCTCAGAAATAGCTCCTGGCAGGCACAGGGGACCATATGGGACACCGGGATTCGAACCAACCATCTTTGGTCCTGGATTGGCTGCTTGCAAGGCAAACGCCGCTGTGCTATCTCTCCGGGCCCTCATGTTTATTTTCTAATTTTACCATCTAAATATATGCTTGCTATTGTGTTATTAAAATAAGTATTCCTGATTCCTCTTTCTTCTTTACCCACCAAAGCAATACAAAATCACTCCATCTGGTATTAGTAGACAGTCTTCAATCAACATATGTGTCCTGCTTACAGAGAAAATTTTATTAACAAAGCACTAAAGATATAAATAAAAATATATGCTGTTTTTAATCATGGAATTATAATGCTATAGTATAACATTATGGAGTCATAATATTATAGTAGGGGACTTATCTGTATATTTCATTTTATGTACCTGGTATATAGATATAATGTTTAACATTTATCTCTCACACATTCTGCAAACTATATATATATATATATAATATATATATTATTCCTTATCATTTCCTTACCAATTTTCTTAGCTCTATGTTGATTCTTTCAAAAGCTCCATATATGGCATTTCCACAACTTTGGTCACTTATAATCCATTTCAACATCATTATAGAGTAATATTTCTTTGTGATAGCTTTAATACTCAACAATATAAAACAAGTACAAACTTATAATAAAGAGAGACTCACTATTTCTTGTGGTATATCTATAAAGTATTGAAAAGTCATTGATTTACTTTCATTGATATAAACAAACCATGTAGGAGATTGTGATTTGAAACTAAACTGGAATATCTTTCATGTATTGTAAGAGATTCATATATTGAAAATATATTATCTTTCATTATTATCTTGAAAAATTCAAACTGCTAAAATCTTCATTTCTGAAAATTACTTGACTATATAAAGGTAAGGAATAGGGAGAGTTGTTGAAGAATGGAAAATAAGAACTCAAGTAATGTTGAGTTCCCACAGACAACTCAGCAGTAGAGCAACTGACTTTTGGCAAAGATACTATGTGATTCTCAGAACTGTCCCAAATGCCAACTGTGTATCTATGGTTTATGTGTGTAAAAACTAAAATTAAGTTTGATTTTTAACTCTATGACAACAAAGTGAAGAAATGTGTGAAATTCAAATAATAGCAACAATTTTAAAGTAATACTGCTTAATAATAATAATGTTTTAAAGTAAATAATGCTAGTGCATGCAAGCTTGTAACAATCCATATTTATACATATGGATGTACATATTGATGTGTACAATTATTTCTATTTTATAAGTAAAATTGAGACTAAAAATGAGCAATGTGTCCCAAAGCTTCAAAAATAGAAATATTGGAAACTAAGACTTTTTTGGTTGTTTGTATTTTGACTGTGCCAGGAATCAAAGCTGGGGTCTAAATAGGCAAGACTGCCAATCTACTGCTGATACACTTGACCTGACTGAAAAAAAAACAACAATAACCCAGAACTTGCACCATTACTACTTGATCAGACTAATTTGGATTATCACATAAAACCATATGTTTTGCACTGAATTTATATCTCTAATTTAATGTCCTACTCCCTGTCTGCTTCCCTTTTCACCAAAATTTTCACATTTTTCTTGTCTGTCCAGTATTTTTTATGCTTCTGATTTATATTTTGTAGTTACAAATTACCTTCTTATACATATTTACCTTATCGATATTTCCCATTAAAATTTTTTCTAACAAACAGTTGCTGAATCCCTTAAAGCGTCTAATTCTTAGAGAGTTGGAAATAAAGTCATCAAAATGAATTTCTTTACCTGAGCACAGGGCCAAGAACAGGAAAGGAAACAAAATGATTGCCTTCATGTTAGAGCCCGTTGTTTCAGACTTGGTTGTTGTTTGAGTTAAAGGTGAATCTTCAGTAGAGTTTTTGCAGAATAAATCGGACTTATAAGAACTCGTTATATATTTGAAAAATAGCCCCCCCCCAATTGCCAAATAGTGTCACTAAGTTAAAAATATTATAAGGTGTCTTTTATAGACTGGAAGGTGTTTATTCTTGAAAGAATTATAATTTTAAAAATTATCTTCACACCCTAGCTACCATAAATATTTAAGCCTTATTATACTTCTAATAAATGTCTTTCTCATAAGAAAAATGTAAATGATGAAACCCATCTGGGAAAGTGGTAAATTCTGAGTTCACTTGTGTTTATTAAGAGATGATTTATTTTCCATGAGTATTGTCATTGATCCTCTAAGTTTATATGTCTACATCAGAGACTCATTCCATTTTTCCAAAAATCAATTATGTGGCAACTATTGACCTCAAATTACATTTTAAAAACAAGTACAAATGCTTTGAGTATTTTTATTAGCAATTAATGAATGCCTCTAGTGAGAAATGATGGCAATATATTTTTATGAGGCAAAAGGAGACAATAGACTTTCTGTTTAAGAAAAAAATACTACAACTAAACTTGCTCGATCTATTATGCCAAACAGAAACTCATGTGAAAATCACCTTGAAATTTTCAGTTGAACACAAGCTCAGTATTATAACTAGAACATTTTGACCAAGATTGATGGCATATGTAAGAAAATGTCCAAAGAAAGGTGTACTTGATAAGGTGATATCTGGAAACTATGTAGCTTGAGGTTGGTTTGTATAAGTAGGAAATATAAAATATATGGAGAAGAAAGATATTATTTAAACTGCATAATACTTAATACCAAAATAAATTTCCAGTATAAATAAATACAGGATAAACATTTTAAGTTCTAAAAAATTTTTAATTTTGAGAATGAAGGTGAACCTAAATGATTCTTTAAATCAGCTCTAAGACATTCAAAATACTGTCTTCTGTTTACTATGAAGACATGGATTAAAATTTTGGTCTTGAAACTGACTCAAAAATCCTCACCTCATTGGTGGTGGAAATGTTGCACCAACGAAGGGAGGCACTCTTTTTTATGACTGAAATACAACTACAAACATGTTTGTAATCATGAAAAAATTTAAGAAAATGCTCACCTCACCAATATGAGGGGAATGGGTACCTAAAATGTCATATAGTAAAAATATAGAACAAGGTTATTTCACTAGTATTTTTGTTATGTATATCAAAATTAACATTCAGAAATTTTATAAATGAGAAAACTCTGAATATGAAAATTAAAAACTTATAGTAATTTATAATCATTAAGAATTCTATTGTCTAATTCTAATTACTGTGAAAATTATATTTTCTAATTATATTTACTGTGAAAATTCTATTTTCATTTCTGATAAATACAAAGGCTGTTATTTGGTGAGAGTTCAAAAAGTAGAAGCCAAAGAGCACATTATTGCCAAGATATAATGTCTACCTATTCCTCCTATTACTTCATTTCCAAATAAATCCTATTTATTGTTCTATGGATTGGTTGTCTTGTTTGAGATAACAGAGAGAGAGAGAGATAAAATAGTAATAAAGTCAGATGATCTTCAGTTCCTTCTTCTGTTAACTATGTGAGCTTATTATAGTAAATCTCTCTGCCTTCTTTTCATCTATTTGCCTCTTTTATATATTTTCTTATTATAAAATAACCATAATAATATCTCCAAAGAACTTCAGTTTTAATGCATGGATTGCTGTGCTTTGGTGGAACTCATTCCTACAATTTAGCAATCTAGCTTAAAATTTTTAGGATGTTTTATAGCAATCTGACTCTTGATTACTAAATTAATTACAAGTGATCTATTATGCATTTAAAGAGAAGGAACTTCTGTTCCTGAAAAACTACTGATTTTCTTTTTCAGATGAACACTTTAGGTACTATGTTTCTTGGCTTTTCTCTCAAAGATCACTCCTGGCAGAACTCTGGGGCACCAGACAAGGCGCAGGTGACTAAACTCTGGTTGGTTGTGTGTAAGGCATGCACTCTATCTATAGTATTATCTCTCTGAATTCCTTTTACTCAGTTCATTCTAATTCTCTGGGTGAAAGAGAAATAGTATAAGTCTGTCATGTCAGTCTCTATTTTCTAGGTTACTTAGTGTCCATGAAAAACTTTTTGAGGTTCATGTGGGTGCCAAAGCTCAAGCCTAGAGTAAGACTGCCTTACTTAAGGCCCCTGACATTTGTCAGTCAATTTGTTTATCTGATTATGTCACCCAGCCATTAGTTTCAGAACAATGAGACCCAGAGGCAGCAGATAATTGAGAATCTCAAGTTGCATCTATGTCGTGGAATTCATTTTCTTCATTAAGTACATAAAGCTTTCAAGCAAATTGAATATTCAATATATCCAATTTTAATATAACTTATTGAGATAGCATATTATGACACATATTATATGTTCCATTAATGTTAATTATTATGCTCGTCAGCATTTGAGATTAGAAATATGTTCACTGAAAATACATGGGGGCAGTAAAGAACAGTAAAATATAGAGTACAATTATGAGAGTTGAAAAAGAAATAGTTTATAATAATATTTTTTGATTTATTACCAAATCATTCATTATACAGGAAGCTTTTTATGTGGTAGACTCTAAATTCTAGAAATAAAATTTTAAATATAATTTCTTTCTCATCCTCAAAATAATCTTGCTCTCACTATCCTTATAAAAATCATAACATTTTAAAATATATTTATAGGAAGATTTGCATAATTTGGTCTTATTTTGATAATCAAATATATTACTCTTAGTCCTTCAGTTGCAAGCTTTCTATAATTCCTATTTCTTTTGGGGGGGAACATCCTGCAGCACTCAGGTAGTTTTTTTCCTGAAGCTGTGCTTAGAAATTGCTCCTTGCAGGCTCAAGGGACCATTCTGAGATGCTAGGAATCGAACCTGAGTCCATCCTTGGTCTGTCGTGTGCAAGGCAAGCACCCTACTACTGTGCTATCCTTCCGACCCCTACAACTTGTTTTTCAAGACTTACTTCCAGTTTCCTTCCTTACAATGTTCAATTATGAGTAGTCTTATATTTGAAAGGATTGAGCATATTTTTGACAAATTGCTTACAAAGATTGTCACCAAAGTAGCTATAGCACACCAGGTAGGATGTCTGCCTTGCATGTACCCTACCTGGATTCAATCTCCAGTATCCCATATGCTCCCCCCCAAACCTACCAGGAGTGATTTATGATCGCAGAGCCAGGAGTAATCCATGAGTGCTGCTGGATATGGCCCCAAAATAAAAGCAAAGGAACAAATAAAAGAAACAATGACTTTTAAGGATAGCAAGGATAAAAGTAACAATAACTTGTAAGGATAACTTATACTGTTCTTAAAATAAAGTTCTGATTCGGTACTTCCTCAGCAACATTGGTTTTGATTTGTGATTACCAAGTTTTTCAACTTCAAAATCTTATTTAAGATAAATATAATAATTTTGTTTACTGGATTCTTTTGAAAAATTTTTGAGTCATTATACATACAATTCTTAGAATAATGTCTAGGAAAAACTCAATGAATATTGAGCTCTGACATCAAATAAAGGAATTTTAAATAAAGTTTGCTCTAATTGTTGATAGTCCTCTACATAAAAAAGTTAAATTCAAGAACTATTTAAAAATGGGCAGCATGCCCAAGAAGTGTATGTTTTTATTGTACGTAACTGTTTGCACTATAAAAAGGTAATAGAGGGCCTGAGCCATTGCACACTGGACAAGACACTTGCCTTGCAAGGGTTCGATCCCTTGTATCCCATATGGTACCTTGAGCCTGCCCAAACTGGTTCCTGAGCTCAGTGCCAGGAGTAACCCCTGAGCACCACCATGTGTGGCCCCCAAAGCAAAAAAAAAAAATATATATATAAAATGGTAACTGAAAGCCAGTTTTTTTCTGTCAGCAGTTGTTTAAGCAGAGCCAGAATTAGTTTGTTATAAAGAAGTATTTTTCTACTTACATTGCTTCTTTATTTTAGCTGTTTTATCTCACCCATGAGTATGACAAACATACTCTTATTTCCAGGTATTGGTTTTTGTATTTTGTTATTTACATTTTGTTATTCATTTTTTTTGCAATACCCTTCCAGAAAATTTTCTTTTGTCTGAATCCTTTTCAACTTTTAGTTAAAAGGAAATCATTCAAATATTCCTTTTTCTCCAAAATTGTTCATAGTTTTACTATAATGTGTCACAAAATTGTTTCACTTATAAGTTTAGTAGTAGCTATTTGTAATAAATTATTTTTGATACCCCACTAAAGAATAAACTTTTTAAATATTTTTTTGGTTTTTCAGGCCACACCCATTTGATGCTCAGGGGTTACTCCTGGCTAAGCACTCAGAAATTGCCCCTGGCTGGGGGGACCAACAGGGACACTGGGGGATCAAACCGAGGTCCTTCCTTGACTAGCGCTTGCAAGGCAGACACCTTACCTCTAGCGCCACCTCGCCGGCCCCAAGAATAAACTTTTTTATTTTTTGTTTTTATTCAATTAATATTTTTATTTAAATGCCTTGATTACAAACATGATTGTGGGTGAGTTTCAGTCATATAAAGAACACCCCCCTTCAACAGTGCAACATTCCTATCCCCAATATCCCAAATCTCCCGCCTCTCCACCCCACCCCTCCTGTACTCTAGAAAGGCTTTCTACTTCCCTCATTCATTATCATTGTTAGGATAGTTCTCAATGTAGGTATTTCTCTAACTACACTAATCACTCTTTGTGGTGAGCTTCATGAAGTGAGCTGGAACTTCCAGCCCTCCTCTCTTTTGTCTATGAAAATTATTGCAAGAATGTCTTTCATTTTTCTTAAAACCCATAGATGAGTGAGACTATTCTGAGTCTTTCTCTCTCCCTCTGACGTATTTCACTCAGCATAATAGATTCCATGTACATGCATGTATAGAAAAATTTCATGATTTCATCTCTCCTGATGGCTACATAATATTCCATGTACCACAGTTTCTTTAGCCATTCCTCTGTTGAAGGGTATCTTGGTTGTTTCTAGAGTCTTGCTATGGTAAATAGTGATATTACCATACCATATTTACCAATGAATATAGGTGTAAAGAAGGGATTTTTGTATTGTGTTTTTGTGTTCCTAGAGTATATCCCTAGGAGAGGTATAGCTGGATCATATGGAAGCTCAATTTTCAGTTCTTGGAGGAATCTCCATATCACTTTCCATAAAGCTTGGACTAGACGGCATTCCCACCAGCAGTGGGAACACTGCCAACACTGCTTGTTCTCATTCTTTGTGATGTACGCCAATCTCTATGGTGTGAGGTGGTATCTCATAGTTGTTTTTATTTGCATCTCCCTGATGATTAGTGACGTGGAGCATTTTTTCATGTGCCTTTTGGCCATTTGTATTTCTTTTTTGTCAAATTGTCTGTCCATTTCTTTTCCTTGTTTTTGATGAGATTAGATTTTTTTCTTGTAAAGTTTTGTCAGTGCCTTGTATATTTTGGATATTAGCCCCTTATCTGATGGGTATTGGGTGAATAGTTTCTCCCACTCAGTGTGTGGCTCTGGTATCCTGGGCACTATTTCCTTTGAGGTGCAGAAGCTTCTCCACTTAATATAATCACATCTGTTAATCTCTGTTTTCATTTGTTTGGAGAGTTCAGTTTCCTCCTTGAAGATGCCTTTAGTCTCAATGTCATGAAATGTTTTTACCTACATGTTGTTCTATATACCTTATGGAATCAGTCTGATATCAAGGCCTTTAATCCATTTGACTTTTACCTTCATACATGATGTTAACTGGGGGTCTAAGTTCAATTTTTTGCAAGTGGCTAGCCAGTTGTGCCAACGCTACTTGTTGAAGAAACTTTCCTTGCTCCATTTAGGATTTCTTGCTCTTTTATCAAAAATTTGGTGATTTTATGTCTGGGGAACATTCTCTGAGTACTCAAGCCTATTCTACTGATCTGAGGGTCTGCCTTTATTCCAATACATGCTGTTTTGATAACTATTGCTTTGTAATACAGTTTAAAGTTGGGGAAAGTAATGCCTCCTATATTCCTTTTCCCAAGGAGTGCTTTAGTTATTCAAGGGTGTTTATTGTTCAAAATGAATTTTAAAAGTGTTTGATCCACTTCTTTGAAGAATGTCATGAATGTCATGGATAGAGGGAATCACATTAAATATGTATCATGCTTTGGGGAGTATTGCCATTTTAATGATATTAATCCTGCCAATTCATGAGCAGGGTATGTGTTTCCATTTTTGTGTGTCCTCTCTTATTTCTTGGGGTAGGGATTTATAGTTGTTTTTTTTTATTTTTTTTTTTTTTTTTTTTTTTTTTTTTTTGGTTTTTAGGTCTCACCCGGCAGTGCTCAGGAGTTACTACTGGCTCCATGCTCAGAAGTCGCTCCTGGCGAGCACGGGGGACCATATGGGACGCCGGGATTCGAACCGATGACCTTTTGCATGAGAGGCAAACGCCTTACCTCCATGCTATCTCTCCGGCCCCACGTTTTTTCTTTTTTTTGATAGGTCCTTCTCGTCTTTGGTCAAGTTGACTTCAAGATATTTGAGTTTGTGTGGCACTAATGTGAATGGGATTGTTTTCTTAATGTTCATTTCTTCCCTATCATTATTGATGTATAAAAAGGCTATTGATTTCTTTGTGTTAATATTGTAGCCTGTCACATTGCTATATGAATCTATTGTTTCTAGAAGCTTTTTGGTAGAGTCTTTAAGGTTTTCTAAGTAGAGTATCATGTCATCTGCAAACAGTGAGAGCTTGACTTCTTCCTTTCCTATATGGATGCACTTTATGTCTTTTTCTTGCCTAATCACTATAGCAAGTACTTTCAGCACTATGTTGAAGGGGAGTGATGAGAGTGGACAGCCTTGTCTTGTACCAGAATTTAGAAGAAAGGATTTTAGTTTTTCTTCATTGAGGATAATAATTGCTTTTGGTTTGTGCTGGATGATCTTAACTATATTGAGAAAGGTACCTTTCATTCACATCTTGCTGAGAGTTTTGATCAAGAATGGGTGTTGGACCTTATCAAATGCTTTCTCTGCGTCTATTGATATGATCATGTAATTTTTATTTTTCTTGCTGTTGATGTTGTGCATTATGTTGATAGATTTATGGATGTTAAACCATCCTTGCATTCCTGGGATGAAACATACTTGATCATAATGAATGATATTCTTGATGAGGCATTGGATCCTATTGCCAGGATTTTGTTGAGGATCTTTGCATCGTTGTTCATCAGGGATATTGGTCTGTAATTTTATTTTTTTGCAGCATCTATGTCTGATTTTGGTATTAAGGTGATATTGGCTTCATAAAAGCTGTTTGGAAGTGTTCCCGTTATTTTAATTTCATGAAATAGTCTGGCTAGGATTGGTAGTAGTTCTTCTTAAAAGGTTTGAAAGAATTTATTAGTAAACCCATCTGGGCCTGGAATTTTCTTTTTGGGCAGACATTTTTTCAACCTTTCACTACAAAGGTCTATAATAATCTAATGTATTAATTCAAAGAACCAAGTGCAGAATATGAGAGGAAGCCAGAGACTCCCACTAAAGTGATTACTAAGACTATATTTTAATCCCTTAATTTTGTTAGGTATAAAATAACCCTTCAGCTTCTTTGTTATTTTGCAGCCCGGTGTTCAATCAAACTGGATACCAGATACAGCATGCATTATGACAATGTATTGATAAAATACTCCCATTTTCACTTTTCCTTTTGTTTATGTCTTCTATTTGAACAAAAGATGGGACCACTGAGACAACGGAAAAAGACAACTGAACACCTCAGATGTATGTTACAGTTCCCACTCATCAAATACTTTTTTTGCAAATTACTATTATCTTATTTCTTTATATTTTCTTTTTTCTTCCTTTTTTCCTTGTTTTCTTTATTCTTCTTTTCTCTCCTTTTTGTTTCTTCCTCCCTCCTCTCCTTTCTTCTTCTTCTTCTTCTTCTTCTTCTTCTTCTTCTTCTTCTTCTTCTTCTTCTTCTTCTTCTTCTTCTTCTTCTTCTTCTTCTTCTTCTTCTTCTTCTTCTTCTTCTTCTTCTTCTTCTTCTCCTTCTTCTTCACTGGAACCTCTATTCACAAGACACGGCAGATGATACTACATAGGGAAGACACCTCTTATAGTCCTCAACACCACATTGCGTAGCACTACAGATGTGAAAACTAAGCTTATCCTAAAATGCTTCAGCCACTATCTAACCCTGAAAGCGTCATTTAGCAAAGATCACTGTGTCATTAAAAAATGCTTAGAAACACTAGAAATTAAAAACAGGAAAACTTCCCAACCTGGAGGCACTGGCCTGATTTTTTTTCCTCTTCTTTCACTTATTTTTTTCTTTATTTTTTACTTCTTATCTTTTTTCTTTCTCTCCTAATTTATAAGTTAGATATTTATTTATCTTTTCTTAATTAAATTATTTATTAAGTAACCAGAGCGTGTATGGAGCCTGTAGTTGTTCCCATGAGAGTATGCTTCAAGGGTGAAGAAACTCTACCTTCTAGGCCAAGGGAATTCCCTGTAACTTCCCCAATACTTATGTGTCTATGCAATAACAAAAACAAAAACAAAAAACCCACAAAGCCCTGCCACACCAAACATTCTTTTTTTACATTTTTTCCCTTTTTTCTTGTGGTTGTGGTTTTGGGGATTTTTATGGTTGTTGTTGCTGCTGCTGTGTTTTTGGTTATTGCCTGTTTTTTGTTTTGTTTTGTTTTGTTTTGTTTTTGTTTTTTGTTTTCGTTTTTTCCCCTTTCTTCTTCTGCACTGATATTTATAGTGAAGGGTGAAATTGCTGGGTGGTAATAGAGTGAATGGAGAAGACTAGGCATTGCTAGAAACTCTTGCAACCTTTAGAGTGGTGAGTAATACATTAAAACCATTAATATTAACATTAATATAAGAAGGTGATATAAAATTCAATAAACAAGTAGATCAAAGATAGACTTGTTTATTTTAAAAAAAATAAAAGAAAAAAACACCATCTTTAATAGTAGGTTGTCAATGCTTATTATCTGGGATTGTATCAATAAATCCCATGCAGTTTGTAAGACATCAAATATTATGCAGAAGATTGTTATTTTAAATAACAATGTAGTTTTAAGTAGCAATATAATTTTACTGCACTTTAATATTTTGTGATCCATTATTTTTATATTTTATGTAGTTTTAATTTTTGTTTTTAGGTAGGCAATGAATTTAACAAGAACTTCTTTATATTTCCTTTGAAAATCAAACTTTTAAGATGACTTCCAGAGGCTTGAATGTCAGAATTTAGTATCAGTCTGACTCCTTGTGGGTATTCAAAGAACTGTACCTTCTAAAATCTGAAATAAAATCTACAGTTACCATGTAGTCATTTATGTTAACATAGTGGATGACTAAAACATTATTTAATTGCCTGAAAAATAAATTTATAAGGTCATTAACTCAATTGCAAAATTAGTATTGCAAGCCTATGAAAAGTTATAATAACACACAATACACACATACACACAGATTATTTAACCCTGCCCTGAGTTTCACTTGCCCTATTTCACATCCTCCCATTCTACTGAAATTGCTATAAAAGATGCTTATTTTCATAATAGAACCACAAAGTATTTTCAAAACCAAACACTATTTATTTTAGAATGTACAATTCATAATCAAACTAATTTTCCTGGTTTCCTTAATGTACTATATCAGTCCTTTATTTCTTTTATTACCTTTTATGTTTTCTCCTGAATATTATGATTCCCCAAATTTATGCATGATTCTCTGAGAATCATAATATAAGAAAATAATAACATTTTCTTGGATTTCTTTTACTTCTGTTTTAATGACTATAGCTTTTTAATACAATTTAAAAATATTTCTTTCCCAAGGGTTGCTATAGCTATTTACAGGTGTTTATTGTTCCAAATGAATTTCAGAAGTGTTTGATGTACTTCTTTGAAGAATGTCATGCATATTCTTAGAGAGATTGCATTAAATCTGTACAATGCTTTGAGGATTATTGCCATTTTAATGATGTTATTTCTACCAATCCATGAGCAGGGTATGTCTCTCCATTTCCTTGTGTCCTCTTTTAGTTCTTGAAGCAGTGTTTTGTACTTTTCTTTGTATAGGTCTTTCACATCTTTAGTTAAATTGACTCTAAGATATTTGAGTTGGTGTGACACTAATGTGAATGGGATTATTTTTTAATGTTCATTTCTTCTCTATCATTATTGGTGTATAGGAAGGCCATTGATTTTTACATGTTAATTTTGTAGCCTGCCAGTTTGCTTTATGAGTGAGTCTATTGTTTCTAGAAACTTTTTGGTAGAGTCTTTTGGGTTTTCTAACTATAGTATTTTCTGCACACAGTGAGAGCTTTATTTCTTCCTTTCCTATCTGGATGATCATGATATCTTTTTCATGCCTAATTGCTATGGCATTTTCAGCACTATGGTGAATAGGAGTGGTGAGAGAGGGCAGTCTTATCTTATACCAAATATTAAAGGAAAGGCTTTTAGTTATCTCCATCGAGAATGATATTTGCCATTGGCTTGTAGTAGACAGCCTTGACAACATTGAGAAAAATTTCTTTAGTTCCCATCTTGATGAGAGTTTTTTTTTTTTTTTTTTGGTTTTTGGGCCACACCCGTTTGACGCTCAGGGGTTACTCCTGGCTAAGTGCTCAGAAATTACCCCTGGCTTGGGGGGACCATATGGGACGCCAGGGGATCGAACCGCGGTCCATTCCTTGGCTAGCGCTTACAAGGCAGACACCTTATCTCTAGCGCCACCTTCCCGGCCCCATTGATGAGAGTTTTTTTTTTTTATCAAGAAAGGGTGTTGAACCTTGTCAAATGCATTTTCTGCATCTATTGATATGATTGTATGGTTTTTATTTTTGTTGATATGGTGTATTATGTTGGTTACTTTGCATATTTTAAACCATTCTTGCATTCCTGGAATGAATCCTACTTGGTAGTCATGTGGGATCTTCTTGATGAGGCAAGAATTTTTTGCCAAAATTTTGTTGAGGATCTTTGAATCTGTGTTTATTAAGGATATTGTTATGTAATTTTCTTCTTTGTAGCATCTCTGTCTGGTTTGATATCAAGGTGATTTTAGCTTCATAAGCACTATTTGGGAGAGTCACAGACGGATTGATCTTGACACAAAGAAATCTTCTGGGATCCCTTGAAAGGTGTGTATTGGGGTTGGCTGAATGGGTAATAGAGGCCAAGGAGTCAAGTTGTTCCTTTTAATTAAAGCACAAGCTGGAATACTTATACTCAATTTCTTGACAGATAATAAGGCTAATTTACCAAAAAAAAAAAAAGGCACAGGGAAAAAATTGTTCAAGGTATATTTCTGACACAGCATAGTTTCGCTTTTGAGGCTGCTTCTTGCTATCAGTAGTTTCTCAGTAGCAAGGTCAGTTGAGAATTTTTTTGGTTTTATGCACACTGAACTGGGACCTGAAATGTTAACTCTTACTATGACTGCACATCTGCTAAGAGCAAAGTGAGATTTGAAGGTAATTATTCTGTAAGACTAAATAAAAATACTTGAATCTACACAAATGTTCCTCCTAAGGTGTGTTTATATACCTGAGTAATTTTTAAGAGAGACTCTAAGAAAAGTGAGTAATAATTATTAGATAAAGAATATTTGAATTCTGGGGCCTGAGAGATAGCATGGAGGTAAGGCATTTGCCTTGCATGCAGAAGGTTAGTGGTTGGAATCTCTGCATTCCATATGGTCCCCTAAGCCTGCCAGGAGTGATTTCTGAACGTAGAGCCAGGAGGAACCCCTGAGCGCAGCTGGGTGTGACCCAAAAACCAAACAAACAAAAAAGAATATCTGAATCCAGGTAAATTTCAATTTGAGTAATCATAGAATGCTAGGTGAAGGTTGTCTCAACTATTATTTATGCCACATCCCTTTATTTACCAAATGCCTCGTGGACAGCAACCAAGGTCTTTTCAGGGCCCTCATGTTTCAAGCATCTTGTCTTACAGGTGCTACTTTTATTAAACATCCTCTCTGCAAATACAGACTGCTTTGAAAAAATTCTGTAATAACAGATAGCTTTTAAAACATCATCCCATTGTCAATTAGAGCCTTTATAAACTTGGTGCCTTCCTAAATATCAGTATTTGTTAACACGGGGGATGTAGCATTTTCTTTTTCTTTTTTTTTTTTTTTTTGAGTCAAAATAAAAAGGAAGTCAATGAATTTTCACAATTTATAAATACTAAATTATTACAAATTGCTTCTTTTTAAAAGTTACTGAATTAAAGAATATTTGATTCATTTTTTGCCATGTAAAATAGTTGTCATTACAAATCTTGTTATGGTTTAACTTCTTGAACATATATTTATTTTAAACTCTAAATGAAATTCATCAACTACATGGATGACTTGTTAAGACAGATTAAAGAGTGAGAAGTCATAGTATTCTTTGTTAAGGCAATAAGAAAATTAGCAATAGTTAAATTTGGATATTAAGAAAAATTCAATTCAAAGCCAATTAATCATTGTGAATTAAATTATAACAATATAAGCATGAAAAAATAGTCAGAATGGGTTCCATATAAGCAAGTCATAAATACCTTGCAGATACAAATCAGTCAAAATAAATATCTAAATAATTATTTTTTCTTTTAAAGTGATGATTTTGAAATATCTATGAATTATTCAGATGTATTCTCTTATTTGAGGACAGTTGTCTTCTTTTGAAAATTATGTAATATAAGGAATTTTTTAGCTAAGCTTTGTATTAAAAGCAGTCCTTGAAAATTATGAGCACATTTTATTCATTTTATTGAAGTTGATGCGTTTTTACAGTTTAATACAAATAAACCATGACAATAAATAGAAATAAA
Source organism: Suncus etruscus (assembly GCF_024139225.1). Classification (NCBI taxonomy): domain Eukaryota; kingdom Metazoa; phylum Chordata; class Mammalia; order Eulipotyphla; family Soricidae; genus Suncus; species Suncus etruscus. Next base: position 9,959,929 of record NC_064859.1, read on the forward strand.
AAATTTTATTTTGGTTTTGTTCTTTAGGCCACACCTTGTGACACTCAGGGGTTACTCCTGGCTATGCTCTCAGAAATCTCTCTTGGCTTGGGAGACCATATTGGATGCCGGGAGATCGAACTGCGGTCTGTCCTAGGTCAGCTGCAAGCAAGGCCAATGCCCTACCAACTGTGCCACTGCTCCGGGCCCTAAAAATTTTTTGAAATAGGTGTTATTCCTATAAGGATATATACCACCCTAAACCATAATAGCTTGACATTCTAGAATGTATATTTCAAGAGTGATATGAATGTATAAATACATAATTCACTTGTGAGTACTATCATTGAAGATAATCTCATAAACAAAAAACAAGACACTGTTCAAATGTGACTCTTGAAAATAAATTTATTTGGCAATGAATTTTATTGGAAGTGGAAATGGGTACTGAAGAAGAGGAGGGAGACACATATAACAAGTACCAACTAAAATCTATGAGACCAGACACAAATGTGTGAAGATTATTGGCCGTACAAACATCAAATAGTTCAGTAGGCTGCAGTATACGAGGCCTGCTAAGGTTACGTCTAAAGATAATGTGAAATAGATCAGGACTAAAGTAGGCCCCTGGATATTGTGCAAGGTAAAAATAAGGAATACCTCTAAATTAGAAAGAAATAAAAATGAGTGCTGAGAATCAAGAAACCCAATCTACATTAAGATATATACAAAAGGGATCAGCTACACTAGCAGATGAGGGAGCAAAGTGAGGAGGTATGGGAGGCATGCTGGGAACAGAGGGTGGAGGGAAAGACAACACTGGTGGTGGGAATGGCCCTAATTCACTATCACTTTGTAACTTAAATATAACTTGGGAAGACCTTGTAATTCAGATTGGTCACAATAAAATAAAACTTTATACCAAAGAAGCATATTATGGAATAAAACCAAAAACATTATTGTAAATTATGACTTTCCTTCAACATTTTTTAATCTCTGGGGAATATTGATAAAAGCAGAGCTCCCTGCTAGTATAAAATTATACACTGGTAACATTGTGGGGAGGAGAAACAATAGTTGTCAGTTGAGCTAAATGTATGGCTTTTGCTATTTCTTTTTGAAGTTTAATTATACCTATCAGAGAAAGCCTCTTAAATATTTGCTAACATCTTTTTACAATATAGAGGGGGAATGTTGACTAACTCAGAGAAAAGCAGTATTATTCTACTACAGGTGGGAGGTAGCTGAGACAGTTCATTATTACTTCTAAATTCCACTGGTCTCTGTATAACTTTTTGTTTCCAAGTACAACTATCTATTATTTAGGTTATTCAACTTGTCTCTTAAGGCCTATAAACTCTTGTCCTGACAAGCTTTTTAAAAGGAGAAGAACAAATGAGGGTTTGAAGTTTCTTTTTGCTTAATAAAAATTAACAAATAAAATTAGAGGACTTTAAGTACTGTTAACTTCCTTAGCATAATTAATAAATAATGGGGGAAATTGGGGGAGGAATATAGGGCTAGAAGTGACATAGCAATGGGAATAGTTACAGCCACTTAGATGGCAGGTGTGCAAAACTTTGTACATCAATATCAGAAACTTCAACACTCTTCTAGACATATTATCTGAACTTTAATATTATAAAAATAAATAAAAAAGAGGCCAGAGAGATAGCACAGCTGTAGGACATTTGCGCTTTCATCAAGGGAAGGATTCAATTCGATTCCTAGCATCCCATATAGTCCCCCGGCCTGCAATTTCTTAGTGAAGAGCCAGGAGTAAAAATCAATCAATAAAGTTTAAAAAAATAAATAAAAATAATAAAACAGAAGTGCATTAACTTGGGAAATTCAGATTCTGTAATTCTATATACTTTCTCTCCAAATCTTATCTCTTAGAGCACATTCAAAATGCCAAAGTTTAAAATTGGTAGAATTCTCAATAGTTTGCAGTTTCTCACTGTAGACATTTGCCTGTTAGTATTTCCTCTACCTACAATATATTGTCATTGCATTGCCTATTAGATCTGACTCACTTTGTAATTAAACAAAAGCCTGCTCTAAAATATTTTCAATAATTATCCAAAAGGAATAATCTTTCTTCCAATTTATAATAAAACGTAATATATCATCATCTATGACATATGATGTGTATAAGTTTATATATAAATCATAAAAGATTTTATTCTTAATAAAGATAAATATTCTTCAAGACTGGGGATTTATTCTACATGTCACTATCTATTAGAATAACCACAAAAATTTTAGTTGAATCTGAGTGATTATGTTAGGAACAACAATTAAAAATTCAATTTACAAAAGCTAGAAGACTTCTTTTATATAGGTATGTTGATAGGATATGTATGACAATAAATAAAATGGCATATTGTCATCTTATTAAAAGAAATAAATTAATCTTAGAATAGAACTGCATTTTCCACTAACTTAATACATATTAATTTCATGAGATACATTTTATAATAACACAAGTCAAGAGCATACAGGATAGTATGCTCTTTATCTCTTTACAGGACAATATACAACAATATTCTCCATGGAGAAAGTCTGCTTCTTAATTGTATAAAGTCCAGATCACTCTGAACTATAAGCAGTCTTTCTTCCAACAATGATGGGGTAAAAATGCCTCCCTTCACTTCTAGCTTCAAAGGATAACTAAATTTTGCCATATTTATTTGCATCAAGGCTGTCTTATGAGGATTATATATGTAATTTAAAAAAACTTACCTTTTTTTAAATGGTGACAATTGTGTCCACAGTCTTAAGTTAGATTGTTTATTTTCCCCACTTTTTATCTTTTCTTCTCTTTGTGAACTGTTCAATAAGGAAGTTTGGTGAAAGAGTCACTCAGTTTAATGCTTATGTTTGAACCAAGTCACGGGGATTGTTGGACTTGTTCTTGCGGCCCTCTTATGCGCTGATAATGCCACGTGACATTATTCCTTGTTTGCATAGGCACATTAAAATAGAAAATGCTATACATACAAATAAGTTCTTATTTAATAGAGATAGGAACACACAAATCTTGTAGTGCAATGGGACCTTACACCCTGAACATTGACATGACGACCTGGCACAGGCCTCAGAAGTATGGGTATTCTCCATTCACCCCTGAACCAGGGAAGCCATATATGAAACATCCAAAGTTGTCTATGACATCACCTGGAAGCAATCCTCTACTAGGGAAGACCCTACTGCTGCTCTAATATCGATTTACTCAAAAGAGCCTTCCCTTAACACTGAGAAGACTTAAACAACAACAACGACCTGCGTACTGGATAGGGCTTTCTGCATTGCCCTTTAATTGTGAGTTGAAATTAGAGGACGCTACGCACCATCCTGACTTCAATGTAGGATATACAGATTCCAGGACCTTCAAATACAGAAACATGATACCAACAACAGAGACTGTGTGAAAAATAAAACTGTATTGGCACTACAGACAATGACCTGAATTGGACAAACTAGTTTTCCTGGAGCCTAGAATTGATCTTATGTCAGGAAACTTTAGGGGTAGGGTCTCCTTGTGTTTAGGCCAAGACTTTTCCTTTCCATGTCCCCCACACTTTGGTGGGCCTATGCAAACAATAATTGCCACTCTAACACCGTTTTTTACTGTGCTCCTTTGACTCTAAACCTTAAAAAAAACCACATACCTCGATTTTTCTAGCTCTGCCTCTTAAATAGAGGGGGAAACGAGGGAGGGTTCCAGGACCAAACAGATATGTGATCACTAATAGTAAAGCCAGACAAAGAGGGGGTCCACCTACTCTGGCAGCCCGGGGGGTGATGGTGGAGTATATGGGTTGTAGAAAGGGAACTGGAATGGGGGGAGGAACATAGTTTGGTGATAGATATTTCCCGACTCAATGTTAATATGTACCTAAAATACTACTGTGAAAGGTTATGTAAGGCCATTATGAAAAAATGTGGGTTTTTAATCAGAAACTTTCTTTGACTTACATTATTATTATTATATCAATTATATTATATGTGTATGTTATTTATATGGTATATATTATATATTATATTATATATATGTAATATTATATTATATTATGTTATGGTAGGTCCACTATATTATGTTATGTTAGTTTACCTCAAAAAAAAAAGAAATAAAAAAAATAGAATTTAGGCTTCCCACGTGAAATAAAGTCTTAAAATGGGGAAGTGGCTGCGCCGCCGTGTTGTGCTGTGGCCGGAGACGGTCTGCGCTGCGGAGCCCCAGGGAGGTCCTGCCTGCCCGAGGGCCTGCGGCCACGTGCGGACAGCCCGGTGAGCCAGCGCCACCATGTCGGATCAGGAGGCAAAACCTTCAACTGAGGACTTGGGAGATAAGAAGGAAGGAGATTACATAAAACTCAAGTTATTGGACAGCAGTGAGATTCATTTTAAAGTGAAAATGACCACACATCTCAAGGAAACTTAAAGAATCTTACTGTCAAAGACAGGGAGGTTTCCAATGAATTCACTCAGGTTTCTCTTTGAAGGTCAGAGAATTGCTGATAACCACACTCCAAAAGAACTTGGAATGGAGGAAGAAGATGTGATTGAAGTTTATCAGGAACAAACAGGGGGTCACTCAAGGATTTAGATATTCTTTTATTTTTTTTCTTTATCCTCAATCCTTTTTTATTTTTAAAAATATTCTTTTGTAATGTGGTGTTCAAAAAAAGAATTGAGAACAGGCACCCAGTCTCTTTAAAAACATCTGGTAATTTGAATTCTAGTGCCCATTATTCATTATCATTTGTTTTCATTGTGCTGATTTTGTGTGATCAGAACCTCAGCCCCTTGACATTGCTCTCCTTTTAGAAATGACGTGTGCACAGAGGTGGCCATCTTTTTGCAGGGAACTGTGCATTTTCAGACTTGTGATAAATTGGACTGACCAATGCGAGTGTCCGTAATGACTTTTCAATTGGTCCTGATGTTCTAGCATGTGATCGCTTCACTCCTGGACTATGACTTTCAGTGGGAGATGGAAGTTTTTCAGAACTGAACTGTGGAAAATGACCTTTCCTTAACTGAAGCTACTTTTAAAATCTGAGGGTATGGACCAAAAAAAAAAAAAAATGAAGAGGAACAAGATCAGATTGAAACGAAATAAATGAGACAGCTGTGATGAGAGTGCTTGACTAACTTCAAGATGGTTTCACTGGAGAAAGCATTTTAAGATTAATGAGGAAAAAAGCTTGTCAGAAGATCCCAGAAAAGTTCTTTCATTAGCAGTTAAAGCTATTCATACAGAAGTATATACAACTGAACACTGCTCTTTTTTTATTTTGTTTGTACTTTCTGGCCTGGGGAGATGGGATTTAAATGACATTGTCTGTACCAGCTTCATTAAAATAAACAAATATTTGTAAAAACCGTAAAAAAAAATGATCAAGGCATTAAAAATGAATCAATATAAAAAAACCCCACTTAAACTTTTGAGGTTAACTTAAGCTAATATGCATGTACGTGGAAATATAAAAAACTACTATGTCTTCAATTTAAGGAGTTACTAATATTTTATGGCTTTTACATTGCTTTTTTGTACCGCTAAGAAATGTTATAATGTACTACATTCTGGGATCTTGAGGGACAAAGTAATTGTACATGGGTTCTGTTTTATCTTTCTTAGTAAGTATAAAAATAAGGTTGTCAGCAGAGGGATTTCTTCATGAGAACTCTTGGTTTTTGGTGTGATTGTTCCACTGTAAATTTACCATTGTCCTTCTTTCTTTTGCATCAGTTGTTCACATAATTAAAATTAAAAAAAAATTCTCTACGGAATGTCCCCAATACTCCATGCAGGGGTGAAATACTTCCACAGTAGGTCTTTTGGTGAAAATCCCTTGGGGGTATATGAATTAGCCATCCATGCTAAAAATATGGCAATTTAGTGGGCCTATATGAAAATTTCTTTTGATGGTGTGACAGTGTACGGACAATGAAATATGAAGAAATGAAGGACCACACAGGTTATGTGGGAGAACATGATGTTATGATTTTAAATGTGAAGAATCAGTGGTATATATGGGGGATTTTGCTAGCATGGGTATGAAAAGAATGCTCACATTTGTTTCCATGCAGAGTACAACATATCTCTTTTGTAAATGGAGGTTTTGTCAGTATACATAGTTCGATCTACAAAAAATTCACCTGGTTTAGGTGGTATGCAGACTTGATGAATAGATACATTTCAAGTAAGAGTCCAAAGTTTAAAAGAGAAAGTGAATTTTATCATTTAAAAGCAGTTCCTGTTTGGCTAGTCCCTGGATGTCAATACTGATGTAGATTAGGGGATTTTGCAAGGAGCCAGTATTTCCTATAAAGCTTCCTTTTTCTGAGGGTACAGGTTTTTCTTTTAGGAGATAATACAGATAACTAACTCCCTGAGGTCTGACTAACAAATAGTTTCTGAAAAAAACAAGTTTATATAAAAGAGATACAAATCTATTCCTGGTAAAATACTATATCTTGGCCAAACTTTTTTGATGTTAATTCTGAGGTAAATATTAGTTAGCAAGTACTCAAAATCCTTTAGTCCCCCAAACAGAACATTCCTTTCTGTTTAAAGCTTCTAAAAGGCATTTAGAAGACAATGAGAAATAAAGTTGGTGCTGAATTTTCCAGGTAAAGAGAAATTTAATCAAGGCTATATCTGCCCATATAAATCCTTATGTTTGAAAGTAAAAAGCTGGGCCTGGAGAGATAGCACAGCAGCATTTGCCTTGCAAGCAGCCGATCCAGGACCAAAGGTGGTTGGGTTCGAAATCCCCGTATCCCATATGGTCCCCCGGTGCCTGCCAGTAGCTATTTCTGAGCAGACAGCCAGGAGTAACCCCTGAGCACTGCCAGGTGTGGCCCAAATACCAAAAAAAACAAAAGGCAAGAAACAAAAAAAAGTAAAAAGCTCAAATATATACACACTTAATATAGCAGAAGGGAAATTCATATTTAGGAAAATATATGTTTTATAAAGCATGAGAAATCTTACTTTTGGCTATCAAAAAATCTTCATCAGCCATTAGTGAGAGGAAAGACTTTTTAGTGATGAGATTTTTATTAGATAGTGAGGGGCGATAGCCATCCTCTTGGGGATCTTATTAAACACTGAAAACATTGACAAAAAATTTATTTGCAATCACTGTTTATTGCAGAAGTTAGAAGAAAATATTTAGTGAATAATTTTTTTATTGTGTAAAATTTTTTCCCCGTTTGGGAACTAAGACATGAATAGAGAGAGCTATACCTAAACATTACCATCTATGGTACTAGTAAGGATGAAAAAATAATGAAAATATAAAGCACACTAAAGTTAATAAGTGGTTGCTGATAATTAAACTAATCATAACTGTGAAGGGTATAAGTAGAAAGTTAATGTGGTGGAGGTAAATAATTTCATCTCAATAAATTATTTAAGCAGTTATATTTAAATGTCACATGCTAATATCTAGACCTCATTGCTAAGTTAACAGTCTTCTTATTCAATTTACAGTCTTATTATATGCTATATATTTTAAGAGAATGTGGTTACATTGACTTTATTATTTAAAGTACAAATCTTCAATTAATTTTCCCTTTAAAATTTATTTGAAAAATAAAGATATACATTTGGTTTGAATGATTTCTGTTGCTGAGAGTTATAAATCTCCTAATATATCTAGTGACAATTCACAAAACATGCTTAAATTCTTGCTCCATCCTAAATCAATAGCTGAAAAAAAGTAATTTATCTCTTTTATCTTAAAACTTATAATAATGTGTACTACCTTTTTCTTCCCCATGACTTCGATATTATCAGATCTAACTGTACCTATGTTCTGGATGAAAGAAAATTTATGAGAGCTATTTGTAAGGAGGAGGTTCTCCTGAGCTATTGTACAATGATGTTCCTTTCAACAGTTCCTGATTCAAATCTATTTTTATTATTACCTATGCATTCCTTCTTTATTTTGGCATCTTTTACTGAAACACTTTATATATTATAGAAAATGTAGTAAACATCTACTATAACTGATTTTTATTGCTTTTTCAATACCTACCCTGGTAAAACAAACTGTGTTACAGATGGTTTTTAGACTTGCATCAGTTAATTGAATTTTATCAATTCACTAATTAGAAAAGTACAGGCACAATGAGGAGTGAGAGTGGAAAGAACGTTAATCTTTGTCCTTTTTATACCTCAGGAAATTTAGAAGATGCCTGAAAGATATAGTACGTGGGTCTGTGTGGTCTTTAAGAGATTCAATCATGGTATACCATGAAAGAGACAAAAATTACAGAAAGTTATGATGGTGCAGTCCACCAATTTCAATTTGAGATACTTTCAAAATAGATCTCAGGTTCAGATTTGACTTTATGAGCAAGTTAATCTACAGACAGTGGCTGAATCCTTAGTTTTGATGTGTATCTGAATGTCCTATTAAGATGACACAGTAGAGGCACTGCCCAGGTGAACCACAGAGCATGAGTGAGAAGCCAAAGGAGTGCAGCCACGCCACTCTGCTCTGCTCCTTGGCCATGAACTACTTGTCAATGAATGCCATCACTAGATGTAGAAAACAATACACTAATACAGTAACAATGGGGAAAACAATGTAGACCTCCACCATGCTTGGAGAACGAAGATGGTAGCTCTAATAACCAGAAAATTAACAACCACCTATTTAGCCTCTCAGATAAGGACTTTGGAGAAGAAATATGGAGGATATTCATAGATATGAGAAAGTTTTAAACTCAAATAAGAAGACTGAAAAACTTGGTAGGTAAATGAAAACCTCACTGAAAAATCTCTCCAACAGAATAACAGTGGCTAAATACTGAATCAGTGATCTGGAAGATGATATGCATAACAAATCCACATAGCAAATACATATAGTTAGAAACAAGCCTTAAAACAAATTATTAGGCAATTAGGAAAAGTCCACAAAGAATGTGAACAGAAAAAAATAGAAGTCTTTGATAAATGCAACAGAAACAACATAATCAGAGTCCCCAGATATCCAGAAAGAAAACACTCATGAAAAACAACAGTCAAGGACATCATTGCAGAGAAACTTCCAGTGCTAAATAGTACATGCAACCAAATCCTGCATGCCCTAAGAGTACCAGTCCAAAGAGAGCCCCCCCCCCAAAAAAAGCACAACAAAACACATCCTAATCACAATGATGAACCCAACAGATAGAAATAGAACACTGAGGGCCCGGAGAGATAGCATGGAGGTAAGGTGTTTGCCTTTCATGCAGGAGGTCATCAGTTCGAATCCCGGTGTCCCATATGGTCCCCCGTGCCTGCCAGGAGCAATTTCTGAGCATGGAGCCAGGAATAACCCCTGAGCGCTGCCGGGTGTGACCCAAAAACCAAAAAAAAAAAAAAAAAAAAAAAAGAAATAGAACACTGAAAGCATCAAGATAAAAAAGGGAAATTACATTCAAAGCATCATCCCAAAGAATCACAGCAGATTTGTCACAAGCAACTGTCATGGCCCATGCGGTATACCATGTGGTATAGTGACAAAACTCCAGGGATATACCCAAGGAACACAAAACCATGATACAAAAAATGCCCTCTGCTTTCTTATGTTCATTGCAGTGCTATTTACAATATTCAGAATATGGAAACAACCCAGATGCCAAGAACACAACAACAGATGAATGGCAAAGGAAAGTGTGATCAATCTAAACATTAAAATACTATGAAGCTGTTATGACAAATTAAGTTATATTTGCTTAGTCAAATTCCCAACTTAAAACATTCCCCAACTTTTATTATGTGGAATTAGATACACTCAATTATCAATTAAAACAATACTATCAACTATGGAACTAATTTATCAATTTAAACAATTCTGTATAATTTCTGGAGGTAATCATCCAGGTGGGTCACAAAGTTAAGCCTTGGTTGTGTGCACAAAAATTAGGGCTGGGTATATTAATAGGTGTTGCTGTGTGCAAGGCAAGTGCCTTTAAAGGGGTTAAGACACTTAAATCTTACATACAGCTGACTAGTGTTCACTCTCTGGTACCATATATGATCTACTAAACACCCACGGAGTGATCCTTGACCATGAGTAATTCCTGAGAAACTCTGGGTGTATAGAAATAAAAAGAAATAAACAAAGAGCAATCAGGCAATCAAGAAAGAAAGGTAGAAAAGCGTGACTGCTTCTTCTGTCCCAGAGAGTGGAAAGAAGAAGACCCCAGCAAAAAGGGCTTTCAAGCACCCTTCATAGGTAGGCTTGTTCCCGCCCACAAGGACAGGAACTGAATCCTGCCTGTTTGAACTAAAGGATACTTTTTATGAAGCGGCACCAGTGACTGCTTTTTCTTTCCCAGAGAGTGACAACCAAGACGACCCCAGCAAAAAAACAAAATTCTGGCAAATAGGATCCAATGCCTCATCAAGAAGGTGACACCACGGCCAAATAGGATTTATTCCAGAAATGCAAGGATGGTTTAACATACATAAATCAGTCAACAAAATACACCATATCAACAAAAATAAAAATAAAAAACCATATGGTCATATCAATAAGTGCCGAGAAAGCATTTGATAAGGTCCAACACTCATTCTTGACAAAAAAAAAAACTTTCATCAAGATGGGAATGGAAGGAAATTTTTCTCAAAATAATCAAGGCCATCTACCACAAGTCAATGGCAAATATTATTCCCAATGTAGATAAACTAAAAGCCTTTCTTCTAAAATCTGGTACAAGACAAGGCTGACCTCTTTTACCACTTCTATTCAACATAGTGCGAAAGTTATTGGCCATGGGAATTAGGCAAAGAAAAAGAATATTAAGGGCATCCAGATAGGAAAATAAGTCAATCTGTCACTGTTTGGCAGATGACATGATACTATATTTAGAAAACCCTAAAGACTTTAACCAAAAAGTAAATTCCCTATAGCAATGTGACAGACTACAAAAGTAATACACAAAAAATCAATGGCTTCTATTATACACCAATTAATGGATAGAGAAGTATAAGGACATTAAAAAAACAATCCAATTCACATTAGTGCCCCAAAACTCAAATATCTTGGAGTCAACTAAAGATGTAAAGGACTTGTACAAAGATAACTACAAAACCCTGCTTCAAGAAATAAGAGAGGACACGCGGAAAATGCAAATACATACCCTACTCATGGATTGGCAGGATTAACATCATTAAAATGGCAATACTCCTCAAAGCATTGTACAGATTTAATGCAATCCCTGTAAAGATACACATGACATTCTTCAAAGAAGTGGATCAAACACTCCTGAAATTCATCTTGGAACAACAAACACCCGCAAAAAGCTAGAGCAATCTTTGGGAAAAAGAATATGGGAGGCATCACTTTCCCCAACTTTTAAACTGCATTACAAATCTATGATCATTAAAACAACATGGTAGTAAAATAAAGATAGACCTTCAGATCAGTGGAATAGACTAGAGTATTCAGAGAATGCTCCCCAGATATACAATCAATTAATCTTTGATAAAGGCTCAATAAATGCAAAATGGAGCAAAGAAAGACTCTTCAACAAGTGATGTTGGCCAGTAGATACTTGGGTGATCAAAAAGATGAAAATAAACAGGTGGGGTAGAAGTAGTGAGTTATGTAATTGACATGGTATATTTTGATTAATATTAATACAGCAACATGATTTGAAACTGTTACTATTTATGCTTTTGATGTAGTTATTATCTCAGTACTGAAGTGCTAAGGATTTTTCCTGTCTGTTCTAAGTCACTTTTAGTCTGTCCCATCTTTCCCTTCTTCTCAGACCCTTTGACAATCTCAATTTTATTGTTCAATTATAGAGTTTCATTTTTTTCTTGAAACACCACATATGAGTGAGATTATCTGGTATTTGTATTTCTACCTCTGCTTATTTTATTTAATATGACACTTCCGGTTTTATACAAATTGTAACAAAAGGCAAGATTTTATTTTTTCTAAAACTGGATATATTAAATTAATATATTAATTATATTAATATTAACTTCACAGTTTCTTTATTCATGTATATGTTTTTGTTGCACACTTGGGTAGTTTCCAGATCTTAGTTATTAATAAAAAGTACTGCAGTGAACTTAAGTGTGCATGTATCTTTTTGAAAAGTTTTTCAAAAATTTTTGTGTTTTTGAGTTCCTGGGAAAGATGACAGGGATTGGAATTGCTGATTATTTTACTAATACTTTAAGAAGGCTACATCTGTATCTATAGAAAATAAAACAGAAAAGAGACCTTTTAAAATAAAAAATTGGAGCCAGAGAGATAGCATGTAGTTAGGGTGTTTGCCTTGCATGTGGAAGGACGGTGGTTCAAATCCTGACATCCCATATGGTCCCCCGAGCCTGCCAGAAGCGATTTCTGAGCATAGAGCCAGGAGTAAACCCAGAGCACTGCCGGGCGTGATCCAAAGCAAAAACAAAACAAAAAATAAATAAAAATAAAATAAAAATAATTAAAAAAAAATTTAACTGGCCAGCCACTTGCAAAAAAAGTTCACATCTTCCTTGTACAAATGTCAAATGCAAATGGATTAAAGACCTTGATATCAGACTTGAAACCACAAGGTATATAGAAGAACACATAGGTAAAACACTTCAGGACATTGAAACTAAAGGCATCTTCAAGGAAAAAATAGCACTCTCCAAAAAAGTTGAAGCAGAGATACAAATGGGACTATATTAAGCTGAGAAGCCTCTGCACCTCAAAGGAAATAATGCCTAAGATATAAAAGCCACCCACAGAATGGGAGAAGCTATTCACCCAATACCCATCAGATAAAGGGCTAATAACTAAGATATACAAGATATTGTCAGAACTGAACAAGAAAAAAAAATCTAACTCCATCAAAAAATGGGGAGAAGAAGTAAACAGACAATTTCTCAAAAAGAAATACAAATGGTCAAAAGACACATGAAGAAATGCTCCACATCACTTATCATCAGGGAGATGCAAATCAAAACAACTACGAGGTACCATCTCACACCACAGAGACTGGCACACATCACAAAGAACATGAACAATCAGTGCTGGTGGGGATGTGGAGAGAAAGGAACTCTCATTCACTGCTGGTGGGAATGCCATCTAGTCCAACCCTTATAGAAAACAATATGGAAATTTCTCAAAAAACTGAAAACTGAGCTCCCATTTGATCCAGCTATACCACTTCTAGGGATATACACTATACACTCAAAAACTTGATACAAAAATCCCTTCCTCATTCCTATATTCATTGCAGCACTATTTACAATGGCCAGATTCTGGAAACAACCAATATGCCCTTTAACTGGTAAATGGCTAAAGAAGCTGTGGTACATATACACAATAGAATATTATGCAGTAGTCAGGAGAGATGAAGTCATAAAATTTTCTTATACATGATGTACATGGAATCTATTATGCTGAGTGAAATAAATCAGAGGGAGAGAGACAGACATAGAATATTCTCACTCATCTATGGGTTTTAAGAAAAATTAAAGACATTAAAATAATTCCCAGAGATTAGGTTTGGAAGGACAGACTCAAGCTAGGAAGCTCACTACAAAAAGTGGTGCGTGCAGGTAGAGAAATAACTATGCTGAGAACTATCATAGCAATGTCATTGAATGAGGGATGTTAAAAGCCTGTCTCAAAAATAGGTGGGGGGGAGGGAGGAGTTGGGGCATTGGTGGTGGGAACGTTGCAGTTGTGAAGGGAAATGTTCTTTTATGTTTGAAACCCAACTACAATTATGTTTGTGATCACAGTGTTTAAATAAATATATTATATTTAGTAGAGGGAGTAAAGAGCAAGAGAAGGAAAGAGAAAATATAAGAGAAAGAGAAAGAACAAAAGAAAAAAGAAGAAAAAGAATAAGAGAAAGAAAGAACAAAAGAAGAAAGAAAAAAGAAAGAAAGAGAAAGAAAGAGAAAGAAACAAAGGAAGAAAACAAGCAAGAAAGAAAGAAGAAAGAAAGAAAAATGAAAGAGATAAAAAGAAATAAGAAAGGAAGAAAGCAAGCAAGAGAGGAGAGAAGAGAAAGAAAGATAAAGAAAAGAAAGAAAGAAAGAATGGAAAGAGAAGAAAGAAAGAAGAAGAAAGAAGAAAGAAAGAAAGAAGAAAGAAAAGAAGAAAGAAGAGAAAGAAAGAAAGAGAAAGAAAGAAAGAAGAAAGAAAAGAAAGAAAGAAAGAAAGAAAGAAGAAAGAAAAAGAAAGAAAGAAAGAAAGAAAGAAAGAAAGAAAGAAAGAAAGAAAGAAAGAAAGAAAGAAGAAAGAAAGAAAGAAAAAAGAAAGAAGAAAGAAAGAAAGAAAGAAAGAAAGAAAGAAAGAAAGAAAAGAAACAGAAACAGAAAGAAAGAAAAAGAAAGAAAGAAGGAAGGAAGGGAAGAAGGAAGGGAAGAAGGAAGGGAAGAAATGAGAGAAAGCAAAAGACATTACAATGAGAGAGATTGAGAGAAAAGAGAGAGAAACAACTTCACTGAACCCATGTGTACAAAGAAAGATAGATGTGTGACAGGGGCTTTAGTTTTTCTTTTTTCTGTTAGTGTTTCTCAGGATATTGTGTGTCAGGGAGACTGAAACTAGATCACAATTGACAAGGCAACTATGACAAGCTAATATCTAAGATATGTTACTTACAGAACTTATCAAGAAAAAGACATCTAAGCCCATCAAAAAATGGGAAGAAGAAACGAACAGACACAAAGAACAAGAACTCTCATTCACTGCTGGCAAATAAGCCATCTACCTCAAATAGGTTTTGGGGGAAAAAAGTATTTATCAGAGAGATTTAGCAGAACCTTCATTTTTTTCCTAATCACAAAGTGGTGTTTAAATTTCTGCTTAGGAGTTAGTGTTATGAATGAACTGGATTATTATTTAAATTTATAATCAAAACTACCAAGGGTGGTCAAACAAGAAAACAAAAACAACAAACAGAATCCACCCCCCCCAAATAAAAAAGTAGCATTAAGTTTAAAACAAAAAAACAAATGTATAATACAACAGCTATTATCTGTTTCAAATATTTTATGATTATATGCTTATTATTTTAAGAAGCATTGTGTTACAAATTATTTTCATATTTAAAATGAAGAAACTAGATTATATACAAAGTGTGCCTCAAGCAATCAGTGAGGCATAATTCTCATTTGCCTAAATTCAATCTAAAAAGAATGTTAAATATATCTGATTAAAGTTCTCACTACATCATATTCTGAAGTACTAGAAACTCTTCAGGTTTTCATTTGAGATAAGGATAAAAACTTTGAACATAAATTGGGGAGTTTTTTGAATAATTACTGACTGAACTTGCACAAGACCTGTATGAAAGATGTTCTCAATAGGAAAAATAGTCACTTGAACTATAAAAACATTAGTAGAGCTTGTAAAATCTTCATTTATCTCAAAATAAAATATTTAATAAAATCCTATTTAATTAAATATAATTCCAATGTTGTAAAGAGTTGGGCCTAGGTATATATTCAATTACATATAATTTTCCAAATTTATTCCTTTTCTCTCTAAAATTGAATTGCCTTTCCTTTCTACTTGAGTTCAGTAGCTGAGAAAGCTCCACAGCTCTTTGTCTTTAGGTTTCAAAATTCTAGCATTATCTTTTGTCTCTTACTTTTTCTGGGTACATCAGATAAAATTATACAAAACATAAGCAGAAGTAATATTCATTCGTACTTTGTGGTGCAGAGTTATCCTTATCTGTCCTTCAGTAGACTCCTCCCAGTAGGTTAATAAAGGACACTTGCTGGCTAGTTAGATATTAGAGAGAAAAGGTGGACACACAGACAGGACTTACAGCCGTAGACCTACTCTCTACTGTCTTCTCTGTATCAGGTAGGAAAACCACAAAGATAGATCTAGTATGTACTATTGCCCTCCTGAGAAGCATTTTGCCTTTTAATTTGTCTTTGAAATCAGATTACATGTACCTATTTTCATAAATACAGCCATACTTCTTGTGGGTTAAATCAAAGGGAAAAGTAATTTTAAATGTGCCAGTAGGTGTTTCCTTGATTTCTCTGAAGTTTCTACAAAGTCTTCATTTCACATTATGCTATGCTTGTGTAAACTAAAGTTTGGGTTAGAAACAAGATAGAAATCCAGGATAATCAGGAATCTAGGGGAGAGGGCCATTTTCATTAAAAAGGGGCAGGTGTGTGTTTAATGCTAACTATAATATTTATGTGTGTGCATGTGTGTGTATAAGAGAGGGAGAAAGAAAAATAAATATTCCTTGGATTGTCTCCACAGACTATGTCCCACTTCTCTTCATTGATCAACATTCTTTTAATTGTTTCCATGGCAAATGAACTCCATAGTGGTGAGTCAATTACCGGGTCCTAGAGGAAACATTTCTTATATATTAAAAAATGCCAAGAACAAGGGCTATAATTTAATAATTGAGGATTTTCTTTTATTAGGTATAGGACCCATAAACTGATCAATTGAAACCTGACATCACAAATGTCTTAAAATGGCCAATCTGAATTGTTTTATTCATTTTCCACTTGAAAGAAGTAGTGACAGGGAGAGAAATTACAGAATATGGATATTTACCATCCATTACTTTTAATTTTCAAAGCTAGTTACATATTTGTTACAGAGTGCAGGAACTAATGCTTTCAAGACCTGGATTTCTTTCTATTGCCGGTTCTAAATATTGGCAAGAATGTGTGTGTGTGTGTGTGTGTGTGTGTGTGTGTGTGTGTGTGTGTGTGTGTGTGTGTGTGTGTGTGTGTGTGTGTGTATGGTCATCTTCTTGATCCCTCTGCAGAATACTTAGATTTCTTAAAGCACAAGATAAACCATTATTTTTTTAGAGAAAGGTGACTATGAGATTTATTTAGACTCACAATATTAGTACTGAGTAAAATCTAAATGTACTATTTTTAGTGATTTTGTGGAAGATCTAATAGCTCAAAATGAAACAGGGCATTCTTTTTTCTAATATATCTCAGACATCAAGAGAACAAAAAGTAGTGGCATCTTCATCAGAAGGCAAAATAAATATTTAACAAGATAAGGTAATGTTTCATGCATGAGGTTAAATTGGAATTATATTTTAATATTTAGAGTCAGTTTGTGTGATTGTAGTTTTGATATTGTCACAAGTATTCACTTCGTTCCTGTGTTAAGTAAGTTAAGTAATTTGTGCACTTGGTTAAAATGGTAAATATTTTTCTGAGTTTCAGGCCTACTCTGAAGAAAGACTGTTAACAGAATACTTGACAGACTCTTCCTATTTGCATGAAGATATCAGTTTATACAATGCTGACTAGGAGAATATATTCAGTAGAGAAGTAATTATATTTGAAATAAGTTAGGAAGAAACAAACTATCCTTTGGTGATCTCTTGGTGAGCCTCAACATCCGCTTGAGGCAACAATATTTAAGGCACAACAAAATGCAATCTAATAGAGAATAATTTAACATTTAAAAATGTAGGAAAGATGCCCATGTCCAGTTAAGAGTCATCTTATTTATCAAAAGTGGATTTATCAAGATGCTTGAGTATAAATTGGGTAGGGATCATATCAATACAAGCATACCAATAGGGAAATAAAATTATCCTAGAAGTGTTTATATCTGGCCAAATTGTATTCTTCCTTATGAAGCTTAGAGTAGTCAATTCACCCTGTATTTTGCTATTAAAATATGTAAGTGCTCCTCCATAAAACTGTGTTCTTTTTTTTGTACCTGTAATCACTCTTTCTTGCATTCTGCAAAACATGCTAAGGACCTGCATTAGAACCAAGTAGTTTGGTAAGTTACTGATTAATTTGGGAATTAAAATCATAACCTTTTATATGTTGGATCTTGTAATGAATATTTTATATTTGAGTGTGAAAAGAAACCAACATTATTTTATTAATCTAAGTTCAAGGAGTAGGTTTCTGCATGTCATATACCACATTATTGTGATAATAAGAAAAATAAAACTATCCCATTACTCAAAAGAATTTCATTATTTGATGTGGTCTTCCAAGGACCCCGACCAGCGGGTAAAGCTGGGGACCACGTCAGTAATTCGCAATTCTCGAAGAAGAATCCGGCCTGAAATAGAAGAGGGACTGGGAAATAATGAGACTCAAGACGAGGGTTTCCTATCAAGAGTCCGTTTAATAAAGGAAAAAATAGACCTTTTATAGACAATGCAAAACAGAGAGAGTAGGGGCGAGGCACAGTAAGAATTGCTGTAACTTTCCACGGGAACATCTTGATTTTCCAAGGTTAATAAGATTATCATCAGTCAAGAGATTTACATTATCTTTGAGCAACAAAATACAAAATCTAATCTCAGCTTGGGCCTTTTGACCCCTGTCTTTACAAGGACATCTTGGAGCCTAGTGACTCTCTAGCTCTAGGCTATTTCTATTTATTTGGGTCCAAGGGCAAAGAAGGCCACATGCAGCTTGTAAGCACTTTGGCTAAGACTTTCAGAAACTCCATTTTGATTAGTGAGAGGGCTTTTTAATTATTCCAAACAGTCTCCAACAATTTGACATAATTTTTGTAATGAAATATTATGGAATAGCTTAAATATTTTGAAAGTATAAGTTTTAATAATAAGAAAAATGAAAGGTTATAAAGTTTAAATTTCCAAGTTTGGAATGTGTTCACAGTGTGTACATATAACATACGCAATATCCTGGGTCAATACCTAATACTATAGCCTACTAAATTTATCTTGGCGCCTTCATCAAGTATTGTATTTCCTCATACAAGGCCAATTTTCTACCTAAACGTAAATATATATTTATTTATATATATTACATGTTATATATAATATTATATATATAAAACTGTCTAGATGTAAAGTAAATTAACTCTTGAGAATGGGAAGAGGGCCTGGGATATGTAAATACACCCATATATGATGCTAATTATCTGAAATCATATTATGAGTTATAGAAGTGAAAAATAATGTCTATATAAATGCAATTTTATATCATGAAATAATGGAGTAATTCTCAGACAGGTGAGAAATATAGGCAATACAGATAAATTATGAAACATATTTTCAATCTTTAATATAATGTGATGATAATATTCAGATTGTAAATAATAATTCAGTCTAAATAATTTGTTAGTATCTTGATGTTTATTTTGGAACCAAAATATAGGATATAACTACTAAATTTTTATAATTTTGATGCATGGTATTTTTTTTTGTGAATAAGGATATTTTATTTCAAAATTTGATTAACTAATACAATTTGTGTTCTTTTATGTTTAGCAGCCAGGATGTAACATATATAAAGATTGGCGAGGTAAATGCCTTAAAGTACGAGACCTACTCTGTGCAACTGATGGCCAGACTTATCTAAATATGTGTTATTTCTGCAGAGAACAGATGTAAGAAAATTACCTAAATAGTAGCTTTCACAAAGTGAAGTCCTTCATAAAACAATAATTAAAAATCATTTTTGATAACCTGCCAAAGTATCAGATGGGAAATAACTTTACTAGTTCTGATAAAGTTATAGAAACACTGTGTACCTCCCCTGAAAATACTGATTTCCAAGGATAGTTTTATTACATTTTTTTGTTTGTTTGTTTTTGGGCCACACCGGGTGACACTCAGGGGTTACTCCTGGCTATGCGCTCAGAAATCACTCCTAACTTGGGGGACCATATAGGATGCCAGTGGATCAAACTGCTGTCCTTCCTAGGCTAGCACTGGCAAGGCAGATATATGCCTTATGGCTTTATGCCACCGTTCCAGCCCCAAGGTTAGTTTTATTACATTTTACTCTTTTATATAAATATGATGGATATATTGGAGATGTTTAAGTTAATTAATTAAATTACTGTAAATAAATAATGATTAACTTTGACCAATAAAAATTCAAGTGTTGATCATCTGTATGCTGTAGCACTCAGCTACTAAGATCAAAATTGAACATGAGACCATGTATTATTGAATACAGAACTCTGAAGTATATAACAAATAATATTTTCTAAGAAGAGACTCCTATGATAGTTCTCTTTCTTGAAAAGATATTTCGTAGGGGGCTGGAGCAGTAGGGCGTTTGCCTTGCATGCGCTAACCTAGGATGGACTGTGGGTTCGATCCCCTGGTGTCCCCATAGGATTTCACAAGCCAGGAGTGATTTCTGAGCACATAGCCAGGAGTAACTCCTTTGCATCACTGGGTGTGGCCCCAAAACAAAACAAACAAGCAAAAAAGCTATCTCATATACTTTAAATACTAAGACTCTTGCATTCAACATCTTGTCTCCTTCATCCTATAGAACTCAATAGTTCAAACATTCAAATAATCTTTTCTCCTCTCTTTATTTTTCTCATAGGCATACACTCTCTCATTTAATCCCCAAATTTGAGTTTACTTCTGAGAACCACTAACATAATATCTATTCTTCCTCTCTGGTATGTGTTAGGATTCAAGGCTAATAAACCCAGATCTTTAAAAATTATTAAGCAGTCAGATTTGAGGAGAATAATTTAGGACAGATTTGTAGGAAGGTTAATCACAGTATCTCCACACTGTCCCATATACAATACTTTCTCAGTGGAAACCACTTAGTGTAGAGCCCAATAATTTTTAAGTGTTTAATAATTTCCCTTCTTATTTCTTTACAGATATAGAAAACCACACTTGTTGTTTGTACGTTTTGGCACATGCGAAAATGCCTGACATGTGCATTCTTATGCCATTTTTCTAATCTATTTTGTTGAAAATTCTACAAATTCTTCCCAGCCATGATTCTGCATTTAAAATGGATGATCACAGAAAGCTCTCTCTGACCCACAGTTTGGAATAAGGATGATGAAGACATTGCTATCTAAGAAAACAGGATTCCAAGATTTTTGTTTTCTGTGTTAGACTGTTCAGTGATAGTTGGAAACCTGTCTCTGTTACGTTTAATTAATCTAGTGCAACTAAGAGTCATAAATATGTCACTCAATAAAACAAATATTTGTTTATTAAATAACTTTCATTGCTGAATGGGCTAAAGTGTGTAGATGCTATTTGTAGCTGCAATTGAATAAAAAACTTAAAAATAAACAAAGATTTTATTTTTATGTTTCAAAACAAAAATATTGCTTATGAAAGAAGTTTTCAGAAACAAAGATGTTTCTGAAAGAAAGGACACTTGATTTTCTTCCTTTATAAAATCAAAACTTATGGGAAAAGGACCTGGGAACTTGAACATTAATAAGTGTGTCACATTAATTATACAACTGCATTATGCAGTTAAATTTACAACAGAGCATGTCTATAATTTAATTCATCAAAGAAATTAATTAAAATATTATAACGTACTTAACACTTGGGAAGAAAAAATTTAGTTTATTTGTCTTTCACAAATCACTCAAGGTAGAATATCGATCTTCACACCCATGTGACTGGGTGCCATTTTCCATTTGTTGTCTAAGCTCATGACTCCTCCAATTTTATTTGCCTCTTAACCAACCAGGATTAGGATTTATTTGCCCTGTCCAATGATTACTTAAAATTTACTTTAAGGGCAGAAATGTAGATTGACTCTCATAAAATTATCAATAAAGCATGTCTATAAATTTAACTTATATCTTTTATTTGCTATTCTTATATATGTCTACCCTTACGAGATTGGGATGTAGTGCAACAAATGTGTTCTTTATCACGTGTATGTTCATATATATTATACTATTTTAACAGTCTCTTATAATCAGGACCAGCAGTGATTGTGAGAAAATAAAACTGATGTCAGACACAGTCACTGACTCATCGAAATAACTCATTATTTAACCCATCATTTGGTTATTAAAAACTATGTTCTCTGTGTAAACAAATGTTACATTTCAAGTTTTTAGAAATCTGATTTTTATGTCAATTTTACATTTTTAAGTATTGTTATATGACTGGGAAAACAGTAGAGGTAGTGGGGCTAAAGAAAATTTCATAAACCACATCTTGCCATTTTTGTCACTGGTTGCAGACCCATTTTTTCAGAAGTAGTCAAGTTTGTAGTACTCAAGTCTTCTCTCAGAATTCTGATCTTATTTTTATCCATACACTTAATTTAAAATTTTGGAAACATCTTTCTTACACATAGAATTTTTTACTATGTTTCTGGTCTTTTTCTTATGCATAGACTAGTATTATGCTGTTCCCTCCTGTTTAACCAGGCAAATTTCAAGTTATCATCTTGAAACTTAGTGTAGTGATGTCTTTACTGAAATAATTTCCTATGATTAAATGCATGAAGTTTGGACCAAGAGATAGTTCAATAGTTAAAGAACTTATCTTCAACAAGATCTAGTTGATCACTGGTTGATCACTGGTACCACGGTTCCCCTAGTTTCTCTGAGTATAGATAGTCATGTGTAACTCAAAAGATAAAAAATAAAATAAAATATTGATATCCATGAGATTTAATTTGGACCCTATGACTTTTTATAAGCAGTCTTCACTCACCCTCATGCATGAAAAGATTTCCAGTTCAAGTTTTGTATTTGTGTTTTATTGTGTTCTCTCTTGTTGAAATACTATTTCTCCAAGATTTCTTGAACTTTATCTTTTTAACTTTCAGGATTCAGTTATGTAAAGTAAGTAATTCCAAATAATACCTGTTTCCAAAGTGTGAACAGTTTATACTATCATGTTTCTCAATTTTGTTTCCTTTATGAGTTTATCAAAACTCAAAGCATTTCTAAATTATCATTATGCAGCTATAAAGAAAGCTTTTTTGAATTTCAAAATCATTTTTGGGTTTTTTGTTGCATTTACTTTTTTATAATCCTATTACGTTTTATTCATTTAAAATCTCTACTGAGAAGGATCATTTTCTTCTACAAGGCTGCATAGATGTTCATTTCCCAAACTATATTCAGAAACTAAGATATGAAGGTTTATATTTCACTACAATAAGAACAAATTTTTTTCAAACATGGGTTTCCTTTTTGATTTGTTTTTAGCACAATAGTTTTTTCAATAGTTTTGGTATGTCATTTAAATAGTTGTTTGAGCAATTTTTACATGCAAAACATTATGGATTTTTAAAATTGATAGCATTTTAAATTATATTAAAGTTGTCATACATTTGTCTTTAAATTCTAAATATCTTGAAGATGTCAAAGTTGTATACTCATTTTTAGATATTTTTCTGCTTTTTTATTTTATAAAAGCACTATGATTTACAATGTTATTCATATTCAAATTTTACACATATAATGTTTTAGCACCAATCACTCTACCAGTGTCAATTTTCTTTCATCAATGTTCTCGAGTTCCCTCTTTATGTGTGGTTTTATTTTTACACGTATTTTTTTACATGTGGTTATAAAATTTGGGTCCCAGGATTTCACTGTTGTCAACTTTGTGGTTTGAATATTTAGCTGTAATTCATTAACACCACCAATGCACCTGAATTATTTGGATTCCTACATCTTTTTACTACATCTTTTTCCTACATCTTCTGTCTCTTCATCCCCTCCCTACCTATAAGACATCATTAGGTCTATACTTTTATGCAATGTGCATCACATAGAAAACTATATTCATTATATAGTAAGCTTCATTTATCTGTATTTATAGTAGACAATAATAAGCTTATAAAGCCAAAGAGAACTAAAAATATTCTCCTGTTTTCTAAACTATTTAACTGCCCCAAGAATTGAAGTGACCAGAAGTTTGTCTCAAGTTGTTGGCTACTTCTTATCTCAATAGGAGATCTGAGAAGATTTAAAACAAACTAGTGTTTCTTAGAAGTAAACTCTTCCCAAAGATACCATGTTCTAACTAAAGTTTAATTGTATCCTATTATCACTATTTTAGTTATTCTATTGTAACTCATTTACATGAGTTTC
Source organism: Suncus etruscus (assembly GCF_024139225.1). Taxonomy (NCBI): domain Eukaryota; kingdom Metazoa; phylum Chordata; class Mammalia; order Eulipotyphla; family Soricidae; genus Suncus; species Suncus etruscus. The sequence goes on from NC_064859.1 coordinate 9,983,733, forward strand.
TTTGCATAAATTTGAAAGAACTTAAAAAATTCTGAATATGGAGAGGTCAGTTTGGCAAGCTCAGGGACCACAATGCTGGGAGCACCCTGACTCCATGCTTTCCTCACATATAATTATCTTGTTTTATTATTCCTCATGGTGACCCTGCTTCAGAACTATTGATTATGTTTACCAGTGCTTCTGAGTTGATACCATATTAAATCTTTTGTGAAAAAAGAAGGTTCTCATCAATTCCAGACTACATCATTCAGGTGTCTGCCTTACAAGCGCTAGCGTAGGACGGACCGCGGTTAGATCTCCCAGCGTCGTGTGTGACACCAGGCGGGGAAAATCCGCGAAAGTACATCGGCCCAGTGGGGCTCAGCTGTGAAAGACTGTGAGTGTGACCTGTCTATGTCTGTCTACTGTCCTCTTGCGTGAAACTCTTGCGAGTGGGGCAAAAAGAGCCTCCAGAAACCTCGCTCGCCCAGACGCCATTTTCAGGGCGGGACTTCAGAGCATAAAAACCGGCTAACCTTTGCAAAAGCTGGCTCCCTGTGTGTGACACCAGGCGGGGAAAATCCGCTTCGCTACGCGGCCGTGCACTCTTTCTAAGGAAAGAACTCCATTGCAACAAGAAGGAAAAATCACACTAAGAACGGCGCTATATCACAGAAGCAAACATTTCTCTCTGGACTGTCTTCTCTGTTGCATGCTCGGGCCTAAGATTTGACCCAGTGTGAGGCTTCATCCATGGAAGACTCCCCTCCCTTAGAGGCAAGTCAGCCCATCCAGAAAGGGAGGAGCCAGAGGAGTGTGCTGCCTACATCATATAGACAATGAATACCACCACAACACGTAGAAAAAACCACAATACAAGTGTGACAAAGGGGAAACAACGCAGGCCAGCATCAGACATAGAGAATGAAGATGACAATTCTGAGGACCAGATAATGACTGAACAACTAATCAACCTCTCAGATAAGGACTTTAGACTAGCAATATGGAAGGTGCTCAACAGACTCCAAGAAACCATGGATCGAGTTGAACAGAACACTAATAAGAACCAAGAAAATATGAAGGCAGAAATGACAAAACTCCAAACTGAAATAACATGTCAACTAACAGGACTGAAAAAGTCAGTAAACGAAGTGAATGACAAAATGGATAAGCTCTGGGACAGGGTATCAGAAGCTGAGAATAGACTTGGTGCTGTGGAAGATGAGATACATAACAATTCCATACAGCAGGAGAGATTGGACAAAAAACTTAAAGCAAATGAGCAGACAATGGAAAAATTAGTCAAAGAATGGGAACAGACGAAAATAGAAGTCTATGATAAGATCAACAGAAACAACTTAAGAATCATTGGAGTCCCAGAGACCCAGGAAGAAAATTTCCAGGAAGAATCAATGGTCAAGAACATCATTAAAGAGAAACTTCCAGAGCTAAAGAATATATGTGATCAAATCCTGCATGCCCGAAGAGTACCAACCAAAAGAGACCCCAGAAAAACCACCCCAAGACACATCCTAGTCACAATGACAAATCCCACAGAGACAGAATTCTGAAAACAGCAAGATCAAAAGGGGAAATCATGTTCAAGCAAGCTTCCCTGAGATTTACAGCAGACCTGTCACCAGAAACGCTCAATGCCAGAAAGCAGTGGTGGGATATTGTGACAAGACTGAATGAAATGAATGCTTCACCCAGAATACTATACCCAGCAAAACTCACTTTCCGGTTTGATGGAAGAATACATGGTTTCACAGACAAAAAACAGCTCAGAAACTTCACAGACACAAAACCAGTCTTAAGAGAGAAACTGAAAGACCTAATCTAAGACAAGACTACCCAAAAGACACAACAAATTTTGAAATAAAGATGGCGTTAAATCCCAGGACAATTCTTTCTCTCAATGTCAATGGACTAAATGCACCAGTTAAGAGACACAGAGTGGCTAAATGGATCAAAAAACTCAATCCAATCTTCTGCTGCCTACAAAAAACGCACCTGAATAGTCAGAACAAACATAGACTCAAAATAAAAGGCTGGAGAAAAGTTATCCAAGCAAACAACACCCATAAAAAAGCTGGAGTGGCCATACTAATATCAGATAATGCAAACTTTATACTCAGGAAGGTTGTAAGGGACAAAGATGGACATTTTATATTAATCAAGGGGTACGTAGAGCAGGAAGAATTCACTCTCCTAAACATATATGCACCGAATGAGGGGCCAGCAAAATATTTAATACAACTGTTGACAAATCTGAAAAATAATATCAACAACAACACAATAATTGTGGGGGACCTTAACACGGCTTTGTCAACACTGGACAGGTCAACCAGACTGAAACCCAACAAGAATATACTAGACCTGAGGAGAGAAATGGAAGAAAGAGGCCTAGTGGATATATATAGGACACTCCATCCCAGAAACCTGGATACACATTCTTCTCCAATGTACATGGGACATTCTCCAGGATAGACTACATGCTGGCACATAAAACATACCTCCATAAGATCAAGAGGATAGAAATTTTGCAGACTACCTTCGCTGACCACAAGGCTCTGAAATTATTTGTGAACTCCAAAGGGACTCAGAAGAAACACTTTAACACCTGGAAGTTAAACAGCCTCGTGCTCAATAACCAGTGGGTCCGAGATGAAATCAAGGAGGAAATAAAAAGGTTCCTGGAAACAAATGACAATAAAGACACAAACTCTCAGAACCTATGGGACAGCAAAAGCAGTACTGAGAGGAAAATTTATAGCTTTGCAAGCACACATCAGGAAGGAAGAAGGAGCTTACCTGAGTAGCTTAATGACACAGCTAATAGAACTAGAAAATGCTCAACAAAAGGACCCAAGAATAGGAAGACAGAAGGAAATAACAAAGCTGAGAGCAGAAATCAACGAAGTGGAAACTCAAAAAACAATCCGAAAGATCAACGAAAGCAGAAGTTGGTTCTTTGAAAAAATAAACAAGATTGATAGACCACTGGCAAACCTAACAAAGAAAGAGAGAGAGAGAAACTTGATAACTCGTATCAGGAATGAAAAAGGAGAGATCACTACTGATATGACAGAGATTCAAAGGGTAATCAGAAACTACTTTGAAAAACTCTACGCCACTAAAAATGAGAACCTGGAAGAAATGGATAAATTCTTGGACTCTTATAATCTTCCACGGTTGAAGGAAGAGGATGTAGCATATCTAAACACCCCCATCACCATTGATGAAATTAAAACAGTAATCAAATGTCTGCCGAAAAACAAAAGCCCAGGTCCAGATGGATTCACTAATGAATTCTATCAAACTTTCCAAGAGGAACTACTGCCAATCTTGGCAAGACTCTTTCATGAAAATGAACAAACAGAAACACTTCCAAATAGCTTTTATGAAGCCAACATCACCTTGATACCTAAACCAGACAGAGACGCTACCAAAAAAGAAAATTACAGACCAATATCACTGATGAATGCAGATGCAAAGATCCTCAACAAAATCCTGGCAAATAGGATTCAATGCCTCGTTAAGAAGATCATCCACTACGATCAAGTAGGTTTCATCCCAGGAATGCAAGGCTGGTTTAACATCCGTAAATCTATCAACATAATACACAACATAATAACAAGAAAAATAAAAACCACATGATCATATCAATAGATGCAGAGAAAGCATTTGATAAGGTCCAACACCCATTCTTGATCAAAACTCTCAGCAAGATGGGAATGGAGGGAACCTTTCTCAATATAGTGAAGGCCATCTACCACAAGCCAGTGGCAAATATTATCCTCAATGGAGAAAAACTGAAAGCCTTCCCTCTAAATTCTGGCACAAGACAAGGCTGTCCTCTCTCACCACTCCTATTCAACATAGCACTGGAAGTACTTGCTATAGCGATTAGGCAAGAAAAGGATATCAAGGGAATCCAGATAGGAAAGGAAGAAGTCAAGCTCTCACTGTTTGCAGATGACATGATACTCTACTTAGAAAACCCTAAAGACTCTATCAAAAAGCTTCTAGAAACAATAGACTCATATAGCAAGGTGGCAGGCTACAAAATTAACACACAAAAATCAATGGCCTTTCTATATACCAATAGTAATAAGGATGAAATGGACATTAAGAAAACAACCCCATTCACAATAGTACCACACAAACTCAAATATCTTGGAATCAACTTGACTAAATATGTGAAGGACCTATACAAAGAAAACTATAAAACTCTGCTCCAAGAAATAAGAGAGCACACACGGAAATGGAAACACATACCCTGCTCATGGATTGGCAGGATTAACATCATCAAAATGTCAATACTCCCCAAGGCATTATACAGATTTAATGCCATCCCTCTAAAGATACCCATGACATTCTTCAAAGAAGTGGATCAGACACTTTTGAAATTCATTTGGAACAATAAACACCCTCGAATAGCTAAAGCAATCATTGGGAAAAAGAATATGGGAGGAATTACTTTTCCCAACTTTAAACTGTACTACAAAGCAACAATTATCAAAACAGCATGGTATTGGAATAAGGATAGGTCCTCAGATCAGTGGAATAGGCTTGAATACTCAGAAAATGTTCCCCAGAGATACAACCATCTAATTTTTGATAAAGGAGCAGGAAATCCTAAATGGAGCAGGGAAAGCCTCTTCAACAAGTGGTGTTGGCACAATTGGATAGCCACTTGCAAAAAATTAAACTTAGACCCCCAGCTAACATCATGTACAAAGGTAAAATCCAAATGGATTAGAGACCTCGATATCAGCCCCAAAACCATAAGATATATAGAACAGCACATAGGCAAAACACTCCAGGACATTACAGGCATCTTCAAGGAGGAAACTGCACTCTCCAAGCAAGTGAAAGCAGAGATTAACAGATGGGAATATATTAAGCTGAGAAGCTTCTGCACCTCAAAGGAAATAGTGCCCAGGATACAAGAGCCACCCACTGAGTGGGAGAAACTATTCACCCAATACCCATCAGATAAGGGGCTAATCTCCAAAATATACAAGGCACTGACAAAACTTTACAAGAAAAAAACATCTAACCCCATCAAAAAATGGGAGAAGAAATGAACAGACACTTTGACAAAGAAGAAATACGCATGGCCAAAAGACACATGAAAAAATGTTCCACATCACTAATCATCAGGGAGATGCAAATCAAAACAACGATGAGATACCACCTCACACCCCAGAGAATGGCACACATCACAAAGAATGAGAATAAACAGTGTTGGCGGGGATGTGGAGAGAAAGGAACTCTTATCCACTGCTGGTGGGAATGCTGTCTAGTTCAACCTTTATGGAAAGCGATATGGAGATTCCTCCAAAAACTGGAAATCGAGCTCCCATACGATCCAGCTATACCACTCCTAGGAATATACCCTAGGAACACAAAAATACAATACAAAAACCCCTTCCTTACACCTATATTCATTGCAGCTCTATTTACCATAGCAAGACTCTGGAAACAACCAAGATGCCCTTCAACAGACGAATGGCTAAAGAAACTGTGGTACATATACACAATGGAATATTATGCAGCTGTCAGGAGAGATGAAGTCATGAAATTTTCCTATACATGGATGTACATGGAATCTATTATGCTGAGTGAAATAAGTCAGAGAGAGAGAGAAAAACGCAGAATGGTCTCACTCATCTATGGGTTTTAAGAAAAATGAAAGACACCCTTGTAATAATAATTTTCAGACACAAAAGAGAAAAGAGCTGGAAGTTCCAGCTCACCTCAGGAAGCTCACCACAAAGAGTGATGAGTTTAGTTAGAGAAATAACTACATTTTGAACTGTCCTAATATTGAGAATGTATGAGGGAAATGTAGAGCCTGTTTAGGGTACAGGCGGGGGTTGGGTGGGGAGGAGGGAGATTTGGGACTTGGGTGATGGGAATGTTGCACTGGTGATGGGTGGTGTTCCTTTTATGACTGAAACCCAAACACAATCATGTATGTAATCAAGGTGTTTAAATAAAAAAAATTATGCATTAAAAAAAAAAAAAGATCTCCCAGCGTCCCATATGGTCCCCCCAAGCCAAGGGCGATTTCTGAGCGCATAGCCAGGAGTAACCCCTGAGTGTCAAACGGGTGTGGCCCAAAAACCAAAATAAATAAATAAATAAAAAAAAATTCTGAATATGATAAGTGTAGAGATGCTATTCAAGTACCCTATATTTGCTTACAAATTATACAATTTAAATAGGTAGGTAACAGTTTAACCAACTCAAACAAGGGTGGCTCCATTGTTCCTGCAAAAAATACCAATGTATAAATTCTACCTAGTTAAGTTTATTGAAATGTTTTCTTTTATTCACTATTAATTGGTGGTAAATACATGTTGACAGAAGGTGTATTTCAGAGTCAATTTTATGCACAAAGTAAAATGAAAACACTTCTACATTTTATCATTGAAGGAATCAACATTTTCCATCATGCTTGAAACCAAGCTTTCCATTTTGTTTTCTGAAATAAAGAGATAAAATTTAGAGATAAAATATATAGACAATTGTTACATCAATGAAACAGGAAAAGGCATATATATAAAAATATATATATTCTAGGTCTCAGTTTGAGCGCAATAATTAGCATTAATAATAATAATAATAATACTTTTTTGTATTTTGGGTCACCCCTGGTCATGCTCAGAGGCAACTCCCATCTCTACACTCAGGAATCACTCCCAGGAGGAGATGAGAACTATATGGAATTCTGGGGACTGAGTCCATGTAGCCACATCCAAGGCAAACACCCTATCTACCATATAATTGCTTGATTGCATATAGCTTTATTGTAAATAAACATCACCTATGAAATATTTAGCACATTACTGACCTAATAACTCATATCCTGACTCATGCTCCACCAGCCAACTAAGATGCTATTCTAATAGCTGTCCCCAGATGCTTACATTGCTACTTTACAGAATTCACAAGGATTCTTGTAAGTTTGTCCATCTGTGCCACACATGGGTTTGTGAATCTTGGGACAGGATTTTCCATCAGCAGTTAGTTTCTCATATTTGCTGCAAACCGCCTTTAAATAAAAGTAAGTCCATTGTTATTACATAACTAATAGCATTTACTTCATTAACTCTCTTTTTAAAAACCTTTTTTGGGGGATAGTGGAAGAGTGTGAGCTATACCAGCTCATTTTGTGCCCAGGGATTATTCCTGCTCTGTGTTCAGGGATCACTTCTGATGGGATTTAGGGAACTGTGGTGCCAGAGATTTAATCCAGGTGGTCAACTGAGTTTAAGGCAAGTACCTTACCCACTGGACTATCTCGCTGACCCCTTTCTTTGACGATTTTCAATGCATCATAATTCAAAATACCATTATTATACTTTTCATACATATATCAATCCAGCATCAAAGTACCTGCTTTCCTCTACTAATGTGCGAAGACACAATCACCTGTCCCCACCAGGTAAGCTCAGTGCCATAGAAAAAAAGATCTGTTTTGATGTGTTTGGCTATTTGTTGTTCCCTACTATTTCTTTATAATGTTCATATGAAAGAGAGGTGACAATACCTACACACATATAAATGAATACAGCGTAACTTAAATTCCACAAAATTGTACATCAGTGGTAAATCGATAAAATATATTTTAAAACTTTCATGTCTTGTGTATAGGTATATACATTTTACAAATTAACAGTGTGACTAGTGCAATGCTCACAGCTCATTACTTTTGCAGCTCCCCCTTTCAATGACATGATGGTAAAAGTAGAACTAGAGCTTAGGTATCCCAGTACAATGTGATTTTCTGTTATACTCATTATCTTTATTTATTTCATACGCTGAAGAATCGAAAAAAGCTTTCCAGCAAGCCTGCTTTTGAATCTCTTGGGTTTTTTTTTTTTCAAGAAGTTCCTTTTCACAGGACCAGAGATATAGTACATGGGCTTTGCCTTGCATGCGGCTGTCCTGGATTTATTTTCAGCACCCTTATATGGTCCCCTGAGACTTGCCTGGAGTTATTCCTGAGCACAGAGTCAGGAATAAGCACTAAGTATAACCAGGAGTGGTCTCCAAATAAGAAAAAATATTTGCATTAAAGCAAAGTAATAATAGCACATGACATGTAAACAAAATAAGGAAATAACAAATAACCACAGGCATCAGGTAATGAGAATTGGTCTACAGAATTGAGCATATTATGGTCAAGAACAGAAATTGAGGGTGAGGATATTGTGAAAATAGTGGAGGGAAATAGAGAAGTTGGCACTCTGGTGGTGGGGTGTGGTGTTAAAATGATGCAAGCATGAAAAGTACAACTAACAGCTTTGTAAGTCTTTACCCTCAATAAAAAGAATTAATTAAAATAAGAATAGTGAGTCAGAAAAAGCAAAGAGATAGAGTAAGTACATAGGATTTTAGAATATATGCTATAAAAATTCTGAGAAAATTAATGATTAGGGCAATTTGATTTGTTGTACAATGACAGGCACATATGAATTTCAGTTTTTTATTTTGATAATTGTACTAAAGTTATGTAAAATGTTAACATTTAGAGAAGCTGAGTAAAAATATCTGATATTTGATGGTTTACATTTCTCACACTTTTATAAGCCAAATATGTCTTAAAAGAAGGGTAAAATAAGAATTTTTTAAAAAATAATATACAAAAATTTGATTGTAGCCTGTCATCAATATATGTTAATTAATTTTAGGTAAGATGTCAAGATTTAAAACAAAAATAAAAAGGATATATATAAAACTATGTAGCAAAAAATAAAAGCTAAAAATTGAAAACTCGGGGCCGGCGAGGTGGCACTAGAGGTAAGGTGTCTGCCTTGCAAGCGCTAGCCAAGGAAGGACTGCAGTTTGATCCCCCAGCGTCCCATATGGTCCCCCTAAGCCAGGGGCCATTTCTGAGTGCTTAGCCAGGAGTAACCCCTGAGCATCAAACGGGTTTGGCCCGCAAAACCAAAAAAAAAGAAAAATTGAAAACTCAAAATTATGTAGTAGGCTAATTTTCAGACAGTGGAAAATATTATATTTTACATCTGTTAATGTTTTGGCATTTGATATTTGTCAAATTATTCATTCAGAAATCTATTTTTCCAGTTGTACATGTATCCTTTATCCATCCATTAATCTGTCTTATCCTCTAAACTTGTACATTGGTGCTAAAGCAGTTTAGCAGTATTACTAAAGCACTTAGATAGATGCAAAAGAATCCCAAGCCAATATTTCCCAAATTCTAAAATGAAATTGATCTGAGTGGTAATGTAATTATGGTATAAAATATATTAACAAAATCTAATACAAACACAAATGATATTCTTTGATATTCTCAGAATGATATTCCCAGAAGAATAAAAATAAATTTGGTATTTTAAGATTTCCATAGATGCTGAGAACATGGCAGGGTATTTAGAAATCTTTCTAAAGGATAGACGGTGTATTATCACTAGATTATATTTTATATAATTAATCAGTATTAATTATATGTTGTATTCTACAATATACTAGAGATCTTGGTAAAATTGATCCTCTAATGTCTTTGTGTAGGGAATGGGAACTTGCATTTTATTAATATTTTCAGCAATTTTCATGAACAAACTATGCTATGAGTTACCTGGAATAATTTCTTCATCATTATTTTGTTAAAACTATTGTAAATAATACTTGGCACCCTCAATATTTTTCTATTATATTTACTTTATATTTTATAAGAAATATAGTTTTTTGAATTTTTTTTTCATAAAATCCCTTCATATGGAATAGTGCTCCTGATTTATTAAAGAAAAAGGAGGTAATTTTCAGGTTCCTTTGCCTCTTAAGACAAATGCCTGGGGGGGGGGGCAGAAAAAAATACAAATGTCTTTTGTTTGCTTGTTTATGGGCCACACCAGGTGACATTCAGGAATTACTCCTGGCTCTGCTCTCAGAAATTGCTCCTAGCAGGCTTGGGGGGACCATATGGGATACCAGAACTCAAATCCTTGTCTGCTTTAGGTCGGCCTTATGCAAGGTAAATATCCTACAGTTGTTCTATCTTTCTGGCCCCCAAGACAAATGTAATCTATCTCCATCATAGATAAGATAGACTAGATCTTTGTGTCATGATTTTTTTTACCTCTTTATCAAATTAATCAAAGGACCTTGGGAAATTTTAATAAAATAGCCATAGTATTTCTTAGTTCAGTCTCACCAGTGCTACATGACAAACTCTTGTGACCACAAAGTTCTCATGAGAGAAGCACATACCTGAGAACCTCCATGACTTACAGCCTCTGCAATGAGAAAATAGACACTGAGAAATTGCTCTGCCTTAGAATAATTTCTGCATTTACAGTTATCCTTAGGCGATTATAATAGTTTTACTTTCTGAATCAAGAATTGAAAATCAGAAAACAGAAGAAAATTTTACCAGGATATGCAGCTTTTATTTATACACAACAGAGCTAGAGGACCAATTACAAATCACAATTACAGTTTCTTTTACTATATTTGCTGTTTGTGATTTATGTGACTATTGGAAATAATTTCTTTATTTTCAACTTAAATGAGCTATACATGAAGAGCACAATTTCTAGATCTATTTTTTCAAAGAGAAATGCGTTTAACTAGGAAGGAGTTGAATATTCAAAAACTAGAGTCTATTTTAATTAATGAATAATCAAGAGTCTTAAAAATGAAACACTAATTTCAAATATAAATTAGAGATGAGACTACTTAGGAAACATTTATTTGATTTTACATAATTTCTACTAACACTAAAAATAAGTAGCTTAATTTTGAGATTTCTATTAAGCAGAGAGCTAAATGTATATCTTACATACATTATGTCTATTAATAATTCCATTTTAAGGGTGAGGAAATTGAGCTCTGGAGCAAGTGACTTTTTTAAAAGCCAGAAATTAAACTCAGTTTTTAGAAATTCTAGGCCAGTGTTCTTAAGTAGAACTTCTATGAAAAAGTAAAAATCAAAGAGCATATAAAGGTCATACTAAGGTCTGTGATGAAATGAGAACCAGAAAAAGAATGTGAGTTGATCAATTAGAGGAAAAAAAGAAGAACAAAATGAGAGTTAGAAATCAACTATTAGAGCCTGAATCCACTCTCTCTTTTCCTTTCTCTCTACTCTGTTTCTCTGTCCCTTCCCTCTAATCTACCCCCATTTAAGTATCTCCTCCCAAAATCCCTTTCAGTTCTTCTTCCCATCCCCCTTCTCCCCCTCCCACCCGCCCCCCTGCTCTGGCTTGATCTTTCTTTCACTCTCTTTTTACTTATTGTGAATAAGCAAGAATGACTCTGTTTGCAGGAAAATGTAAGCTCATAAAATGTTAATGCTCTTTAGAAAATAGTTCCTTGAAAACAACTTTAATACACATGATTAGTTTTAATATAAAATGTTTCCTTAAAAATGAACCTCATTCATATTATACTTTTTATGCGATCTGTTGAGAATTGGCATGCAACTCTTAGAGAACACATGACAGGTCATTTCATCCTGCAAGACATTGTTCTGACAATGGGATAGCACTATATCTTGTATAATATTGCAGCTATAATTAAAGTAACTAGTTTATAAGTAAATGTTTCTTCTTAATAATGTGATATACAATCACTATTATCTTTACCATCAATCATTATCATAATCCTTAATATTGTTATCATTAACTTAAGCAATATTATTTCATGACTGCCAACATTAGCATGTGGTCCAGAATTGCTTTCTAAACACATACTATATGGTACTCACCTGCAAAAAGGAACAAATAGGCCACACTGATCAAAAGTAAAAGACTTGATGACTTCATGGTCATTGAGACTTGTGAGGCCTAAAGAGGTTCTTTTAATAGTATACACTACAGTGAGTGTCCTGCAAGCTGTATTTATAAGTGGATCCATATGCAAGCATCTAAAATACCTGGGTAGTTGGCAGACTACCAGATTCTCCACCCTCGTTGTAAAATCTGTTTTCCCAATGTCTCAGTATATCAAAACAACAGAAACCAAAGAAGCTTATTTCAACCTTTTTCTATCAGGCAAGAACTATTGGTAGCATTAAAAAAAAAAAGAAAGGTATAAAACTAAATTCCAAGCCAAAAGTAACAATAATAATATAAAAACCCCACAAATTTTAACAATCTCAATTTAAAATGGGCCTGTTATACCGGCAGGCTAGAAAGCAGGGGTAGTGATGGTATGGGATATACTTAGGGAATACCGACTCTGGTGGTGGCCCTAATTCATTGTATGTCTGAAACTCAACTATGAAGAACTTTGTATATCACAGTGGTTTCGTGGTTTCAATAAAGTGAAAATAAACCCTTATACTTTGTATTTTAAGATTACATGGAAATGAATTACAGGTAACACTCAGGATTTTATCTCTTCAGCACATAGTTGTAATTTACAAGCAAAGTCCTCTTTCTCTAATTTTCATATTTTTGATTTGCTACTTACAGAGCTTTAGGATTAGAAACTGCTATCTGGAAATATATATATGACTCAATCATATATATATATATATATATATATATGACTCAATCACCAGAAGACTTAATACACATTCTTATCCAATGCACATGGGTCATTCTCCACAATAGACCACATTCTGGTATAGACCATAAAACATATCTTCATAAAATCAAGAGTCTATAAATTGTACAAATTACTTTCTCAGATAAAAATGCACTGACATTAGAAGTAAACTACAAAGGGAAACAGAAGAAAAACTTCAACACCTGGAAATTAAAACAGCTCACTACTGAACAACCAGTGGGTCAGAGATGAAATAAGAGAGGGAACCAAAAAATAATCTTGGAAACAAATGTGAATGAAACACTAATTATCAGAATTTGTGGGACACAGCAAAAAACGGTACTTAGAGGAAAATTTATAGATTTGAATGCATATATCAGGAAGAAAGAAGGGGCCTATATAAATAGCTTAATGACACTGATTATAAAATTAGAAAATCATCAACAAAAGGAACCAAAATTAGGTAGGCAGAAGGAAATAACAAAGTTTAGAGCAGAAATCAATAAAGTGGAAATCCCCCCAAAAATATTCAAAATATCAATAAGGCTCTTTGAAAAAGTAAACGATATTGATAAACCATTAGCAAAACTCACAAAGGGAAAGAAAAACTTAATAACTGGATTAGAAATGAAAAGGGGATATCACTACAGATACTACAGAAACTCAAAGGGTAATCAGAAACTACTCTGAGAAACTTTGTTATAAAACATGAGAACCTGAAGTAATGGATAAATTGTTGGACTCAAAATCTTCCACAGTTGAATCAGGATGATCCAGCATATCTCAACAGAACCATCACTATTGAGGAAATTAAAATGGTAATATAAAGTTTTTCCATTGTTAGTTTGCAGGAAATCAAACTCGGGGCCATCTCAGGTCACCAAGTGCAAGGCAAATGCCCTACTGCTGTGTTATTGCAACATCCCCTATCCTATTTTGTTCTAACTTAAATTTTCCCTCAAAAATACTTTTCCCTTACACAAAGCAATTTATCAGTATTTAAATAAGTAATTTAATAAATTCTGTTGGATCAGTTTTTGTTAGTTTCTCACCATATTCAGCAGTGCTCTGAGTTATTCCCAGGTTAGTGCTCAAGGATGATTCCTAGTAACATATATATGCTGTCAAGAACCAGATGCCAGCCTTCTACATGCAAAGCATGTGCTCCATCCCTTTGCATTATATTTTTGCCTTGATGTGTCATTTTATAAACACTGGACTGGTCAGATTATCCTTCATATGTTTTTATAAGACTTGGGTAGTGAATTGGTTTAATTAGAGACAAGATTAAACCTGTATTTGTAACACAGAAGAAAAAAATAGATAATATCAATATTATATTAATATCAATAGAACTGAGTTCTTATACTGATTGATTCTAACACTTTTTAAAATCAAACCCCATATGGTTATTATTATATTTACTCAAAATTCATCTTACCCTTCAGAATAGGTTTTAAAGTAGTTTGCTTTATTTAATGCATATGCTTTTGAAAACTGACACTAAAATAGAAAAGTTATGGAGGCAATTCAGAGGGAAAATATGCTAAGAAAATTCACATAAGACGTTTGTTCATTATAAAAACTGGTAAGGTGGGCAAGGGATCTGGGAAACAATAAAGCTTAGTATATATAATTAATATATTTTAGACCTTTGTTTCATTCCTGACATTACATTTTTCCCTCCCAACATCAGCAGGTATGTCCTTTGAGGTTTCCCAGCACTGCTATAATTGCCAGGTTTCTTGAGGTCATTTCCAGTATTGCTGGGTCTAGGCAGCACAGAGGCATCCATAGCCCTTGTACTGAATCACCATCTTGGCTCAACATTTCCAGGTGTGGCTCCCAGGTTCCCTGAGGACAGCTTGGAAGAACCTCACATGGAAAAAAGAACATATAAGTTAATAATAGTTTATAAAGAATGAATCTTTTCATGCAAGGTCATTATTATGTTTGAAGTAAAATTTTTATATAAGCATCAAAAGATTATTGAATTAAATTTGTATTCTCTGAATGAAAAATAGATATAGCTGATATAATAGTAGTATATTTGTTAACAATTTAATACTCAGATATTGAACATTATAAAGCCATTGCTTATATGTAACTACACTTATTTGCTAGCAGTAAATTTCATTTCAAATAATTGATGCTTTTAAATTTTTTTTGTTTTTTTCCTGTATCAGACACAGCAGATCTCAGAGCTTACTTCTGGTTCTATACTCAGGGCTCTCTCCTGGTGGGGCTTAGTGTACCATATATGGTGACAGGTTTTGAATCTGGGTAGACACATGTAAGGCAAGTGCCTTCACACTGGATTAACACTTCTGTCTCTATTTTTATTTTTCTAAATAAAATCAGTGTTATAAAGAAATATAGGCATGAAATAGTTGAATCATTAGGGAAATGCAAATTAAAACAACAATGAAATATCACCAGACATCAAAGAGATTAGTACTCATCACAAAGAACAAGAACAGTCAGTGTTGGCATCAATGAAGAGGATAAGGGATTCACTGCTGATGGGAACTTAAATTAGTACAGCCCTTTGCAAAACAATGTTGACATTCCCCAAAAACTAGGTATTGAGGTTCCAAAACTTAGCAATTTTTATTCATGAGGGCTCCAAAACACAAAACAGGACTCCTGTGTTCATTGGAGCACTATTCACAATAGCCAAGATCTACAAACAATCCAGTTTCCAAGTACAGAGGAGTGGATAAAGAAGCTATGGTACATCTATACAATGTAGTTGTTAGAAAAATTTAATTAATTTTTTATACATGGATCAACATGCAGAGTTTTATACTGAGCGAAATGAGTCTGAAGAAGATGGACAGAAATAGGATAATCAGAATTCACTCGTAAGATATAAAGAAATATATAGGAGAAGAATACTCAGACAGTAGAAATAAAGACCAGATAAAATGGTCCTTAGTAGAAAACTTGCCACAATGTAAGAAAGGACATTAGGTCAGAGAAGGAACCATGTGACAATGATAGTGGGAACTAATCTTTGTGCTGAAAGAAAGTAAAATGCTATGTGTGATACCTTTGCAGTAACAGTATTGCAAACCACAGTATTTAAAAGGAATAAAAGAAATGTCTGCCATAGAAATAGGCTGGGGTGGGGTAGTGTAATGGTAGGCTTAGTCCAGACACTGAGAAAATTCTCTGAAGCTGAATCTGAATTCTGGATAATTGAAGATTACAGGGCTATTTAAGCAAGATTTTTGGAGGTCATAATTTTTGTGTTATGTAAAAAAAACTCACATTTGTTTTTCTGCAGAGTTAAATGTATACTTTCTTATTAACCAAAGCTTAACAGTACACACTATTTGATCTATGACTTTTTTCAAAACAATGCACATGCCTATAAGGTGGGTTACAAATCTTCTAAAAGATAAGCTTCAATCAAAAGACATAGCTGAGTCTCTGTATAAATCAGAGATTTTCTGGGATCAGAAGGGGCAAATTTTAACATTTAAAGTTTTTCCTCTTATGCCAGACCTTGGGTGTCAATTCCAATGTAAATTAAAAGACTAACAAGATGCCAGGTGTTCCTATCGGGGTTCCTTTCATCTAAGAGAGCAGGATTTTACTTTTAGGGCTTCAACAAATAACCAAATTTTCTAAGTCTCCTCTAAAATCTGACTAAAAGTCAGGTTTTAGTAAAGGGGGCAAAGTCTGACTAAAAAGATAAGCTTAATTAAAAGGGCAAATCTTTACCTGGGAAAAGCTTTCTTAAAAACCTACTGTTACTTCCAGGCCAAACCTTGGATGTTATATCCTAGATAAAAAATTGTATCTTTTAGAAATTCACTAGGAGTCCCTTATGCATCAGATATGTCCCAAAACAAACATTCCTTTAATCTGAGAGGACAGAGCAGCAGAGCAATGCGTCATAGGACATTTTTTATCAATAACAAACTGTTATTGAACTAACTAAATAACTATTAGTTATTCAATATGTTACCCTTAATGCTAAGTTTTCCAGGTAAAGAGGCAAATGCTAAAATATATACTTACTTAGCACAGCAGAAGGGATATTCATATTTAGATCAAATAAATATTTGCAACTATTAATAAGCTAAGATTGAGATATACCACAATTACTTGCCAGGAAAGAGATCTTTCTTTGAGATCTGATATCAGTTAGTCATGTTGGGGACATTCCACAGCAGGCCTACTGCTTTCGAGCTTTATCTAAACTGTGGCCATGGTAGGGTAAGGCGGAAACTGAGGATATTGGTGAAGGGCAGTGAACAATGGTGAAGGAATTCATGCTCAAACATTGTATGACTGAAGCTCAATCATGAACACCAATGGAACTTAATTTTCATTCAAGTTAATGGGTACATTTAAGCTTTGTTTCCACAGAACTGAAATTATCTTTTTATTGAAAGACTAGACAATATCAGTATAAGAAGTTAAGTTGCTTGCCTTGGGGCCGGAGTGTTGGTGTAAGCGGTAAGGCATCTGCCTTGCCTGCGCTAGCCTAGGATGGACCGAGGTTTGATCCTCCGGTGTCCCCAAGCCAGGAGCAACTTCTGAGCGCATAGCCAAGAATGTCACTGGGTGTGGCCCCAAAACAAAAACAAAACAAAACAAAACAAAAAAGATGCTTGCCTTTCATGCAGGTAACTCGTCTAGTCCAACCTCCACCAGGAGTGACCCCTGAGAAAAGATCTAGGAGTATGCCTTAAGAATCATCTGATACAATGTCCCCTCCCTAATTATCACTAGAAACATTTCTGTATAGGTACATACACAAAATCTATGCATACAAGTGATACATATTTTTATAATAAATTAATTCAGTAAATTCTTATCATTATTATACACCTGATTTAAGTTGTTAATTGCTACTATTACCCAAACCTAAAGAAAATATTCATTTATGTCTAAGTCCTATTTCTTGCCAGGATTTTATATGCTTGGAGAAAATATATTACCTGGTTACTGAAATTACATGCATGTAAGGAGAAAAGGTGATTTAATGATACAGAAAAAAGGATGGTGAAGACAAAGGTTTGTGTTTGAAAACAAAAATAATTCCACTAAACACACAATGAACACTTCATTTGTCTTTTTTACTTTTTTGTCTACTATCCTGTATATTTATTTCAAATTATAGCACCACTCAATCTGTTGGCGAAATACTGTTTATTTTTTATTATTAATTTCTTTAATCACTATGCCTAGAAAATGGTTCATTGTTGGGTTTAAGTTATGCAATGTACACCATCCTTCATCAGTGCACTTCCTGCTCTCGATGTCTCCTGTTTTCTTCTCATCCTCCCATCACCCATCCCCTCCTGTCTCTAGGGCAGGCAATTAGCCTCTCTCTCTCTCTGTCTCTTTATCTCTATCTTTTGATACTGTGGTTTGCTCTATGGTTAATGAAGAGTTGTATTCCATAGCACTTTCTCCTCTTTCAGCACCGAGTTCTTGTTCAGAGTGATCAGTCTCTATTATTATTGTCCTAGTAAACTCTTCTCTACTACAACTGCACTCACTGCTTCCTACTTTGGGCTAGACCTCCTGACTTTTATCTCTATTGTGTCTGGTTATTGTCACCATATTCTCTTGTTTTTCTTACATCCCACAAATGAGTGATAAAATCCATTTCCCTCTAGCTAACTTCACTCGCACAATAATTTCCATATCCATCCATGTACAGGTGAATTTTATAACTTTGTTTTATAACAGCTTCAAAGTATTCCATTGTGTAGATATACTACAATTTCTGTAGCCAGTCATCTGTTGTCAGGCACCTGGGTTGTTTCTATATTCTGGCTATTGTGAATAGTGCTGTGCTAAACATAGGAGTACAAAGGGCATTTTTGTATAGTGTTTTTAATATTCCTGGGTATATTCCTAGAAATGGTATTGTTGGATCATATATAAACTCAATTGCTAGCTTTTTGAGTAATATCTATAGTGTTTTCCAAAAAGGCTGAACTAGTCTACATTCCCACCAGCAGAGTCCCTTTCTCTCTGCATCTATGCCAGCACAGGCTGTTCTTGTGTGTGTGTGTGTGTGTGTGTGTGTGTGTGTGATGTGTGCCAGGCTCTATGATGTGAGATAATATATAATGATTGTTTTAATTTGCATCTCCCTGATGATTACTGATGTGGAGCATTTTTTCATGTGCCTATTGGCCATCTTTATTTCTTTGAGAAAATGTTTGATCATTTCTTCTCCCAGATTTTTATGGGGTTAGATTTTTTATTATAATGTTCTACCGGTGTCTTGTATATCTTAGAAATTAACCCCTTATTTGGTAGGTATTGGGTGAATAGTTTCTCCCATTCTGTGAATGGTCTTTGTATCTGATTAACAATTTCCCTTAAAGTGCAGAATTCAAACATTATGCTCAATTGGGAAAAACTAGAAGCCTTTACACTAAGATCTGATGCAAGGCAAGGTTGCTCCCTCTTGCCACTTTTATCAATATAGTTCTGAAAGTACTTGTCATAGCAATTAGGCAAGAAAAATACATTTAAAGATATCCATATATAAAAGGAAGAAGTGAAGCTCTCATTATTTCAGATGACCTGATATTGTATATAAAATCCTTAAAAAAATACACTAAAAAGTTAGAAACAATAGAATTGTATAAATAAGTAACAGACTACAAAGTTATTATGCAAAAATGCATGGCTTTTCTATACACAAGTGAAGAAATGATATTTAAAAATATCATTCACTATTATGACTCAGAAAATCAAGTACCTTGAAGTTAACGTAATTAAAGAGGTAAAAGAGCTATATAAAGAAAACTATAAAACACTTTCAAGAAATAAAAAAGGACACAATGAAATGGAGACACATACTCTGAACATGAATTGGAAGTATAAACATTAAAATGCCAATACTTCCCAAAGCATTGTATAGATATAATGCATTTTTTACAATTATTATAAAAATTCCCATGACATTTTTCAAAGAACTGAATCAGACACTCATGACATTTATATGGAGATATATCAATGTCCACAATTAGCTAAATCTATCCTTGGCAAAAAAAAATGGGAGGAATCACTTTCCCCAACTTTAAACTGTATTCTAAAGTAGAATTCCACTTGGTACTGGAATAAAGAAAGACCTTCAGATCAATGGAATAAACTTGAATATCCAAAGATGGACCAACAAGTTTACAAACAATTACTTTCTGATAAGGTAGCAAGAATAAAGTGTAGCAAAAAGCTTCTTCAATAAGAGGCTTTGGGAAAGCAGGTCAAATACATGCAAAAAATAAACTCAGTCTTCTTAGAATCATGCACAAAGATAAAATCAAAATGGGCTAAAGATCTTAATATCAGATCTGAAACCATAAGTTACACAGAGGAAAGCATAGGCAAAATACTTCATGACATTGAAGCTAAAGGCATGTTCAAGGATGAAACACCAATGGTCAAGCAAGTGGAAGCAAAGATAAACAAATGAGACTGCATTAAAGTGAAATCTCCAGTTTCTTATCTAAATATTGTAGTCAATAGCAGATTTCTACATGAATGAATTGCAAATAAACTTATTTACAAGTAGAAGCAACTTACTTTGCAGATTCTGTGATTTGGGAAACAAAAAACTCAGTGTTTTTAGAGGTGTGGAATAAAATACACAGTGACATGCTCATAATGTTTTGTTGGTTTCACTTATATAAAAGAGCATTGTTCTTTGTTAGGCCCAGAATGTAATCTATGATTAGTTTTAATGCATATAGGAGAGTCTTTATGCTTCTTTGGTTAGTAAGTACTCAATGTCTCCTTTGACCTATAAAACTGTTTTTAAATTACGACATATCTAACAATCATACAGAAAACGAGAACTTGAGAACTGTATTTATTAAGCAAATAAAATATAAAATGACCAGGGGAATTGTATTTCTGTTCTAACCTGACAATTCCATGGCCCCTTCCACTATTGTTTTTCTTTCTGTGTTGATTTTACATACTTCTTCAGCTGCAAAGTTGAGAATTTATTTCCTCTACTTTCAAACTAGTTTTCCTGTATTTATCCTAGGACCCCACTCCTTTTCCGAAATTCAGCTCATCCATGTTTTTGATTCACACCTCATTATATAGATATACTTGACTAAAAATTCACCTCAGTTATATTATTTTACCTTTTAGAAGCCACCAAGCGCACCCTGGGTGAACAGGCTTGTGATAACGATCTGGTGAAACAACTTGCATATGAAAATGCAAACTCTGCCTGTAGAGATATTCTCCAAGGCAAATATAAACATAAGACTTTTAAATGATATGATTAGGCTCTGTCAGGATGCTAACCCCATTTCTGCTCGCTTGTCTCAAGCCGTTGAAGTTGCGGTTGGAGCTGTCTTAAATAAAAACACACCGCAACAAGGGTGCTCCTGTTTCCTTTGCGAAAATCCAGGTCACTTTGCCTGCAACTGCCCGGGTCGGCGCAACACTCCTGCCCTTGCTGGCCCTTCCACCACGCGTCCTGCTATACCCTCCATGGTGTGCCCCGATGCAAAAATTGTTTTCATTTGTCTAATCTTTGCCACTCTAAAACAGATATTACAGGCCAGCCTCTCCAGCCGCTGTGGGGAAACGGGTGGTGGGGCCAGCCCCGAGCCCCATTGTCCCAATCCTTCCCACCGGCAATGGGGCTTTCAAATGCCACACCTTTGCAACCCTCCCAACCATCTCCTGCATAACCCCCCTCAAACCCAACATCAGTGAAATAGGCCCCTCCTCCCAACCAGTATTAACTTCCCCGTCCAAACCGCATCCTGATTTCTCGGTGCTCTCCCAGGATTCTCCCGACAGTGCTGGTCTTGATCTTTATTCCACCATCTCCCTCACCATCTCCCCCCAAGATGGCGTCCAGGTCATCCCCACTCCACTGCCCCACCCCCTGTGTCTACTTTTTCATTCTTGGACAGGCCTCTACAACTATTAGGGGCCTCATAGTTCTCCATCATTGATGAAGATTACACCGGAGAAATCAAGGTCCTTGCCACCGCATTACATGGCCAGGTCACCTTTTTCCAGGGACAGTGTCTGGCTCAGGCGCTGCTGCTTCCCCTTAACACTTTGTTTCCTGTCCAACAGCACCAACGTGGTGATTCTGTCCCTGGTTCCTCTGATATCAACATTTACTGGATCCAAGAGCTCACTAACATCGGACTCCCTCTTTCACTCAAAATTGAGGGCCGAGAATTCTTGGGGCTTCTAGATACTGGTGCAGACACAACCTGCCTGTCCCCCTCCTACCTGGCCCTCCTCTTGGCCTCTAGCCCCCACCTGGGACATCATTACCGGTGTTGCCCATCCCAAAAAGGTTATGCAGAGTGCCAAGATCTTAACTTGGGAGGGTTTTGATGGCGATATTGGCAAATTCCAACCTTACATCATTTCTGACCTTCCCATTAATCTCTGGGGCCGAGATATTCTTGAACAAATGAATGTCTACCTTGTTAAGTGTAAAAACAAAGCTGTCCTCCAGTAGATGTTTAACCAGGGTTATGTCCCCGGCAAAGGCCTTGGTAAATCTGGACAGGGTAAGACCGAGGCACTAAACCCCACACCCAAATTTGATCGAGCTGGATTGGGCTTTAAGCCCCAGCCTTTTCCCTAATGGCCATGGTTCTTCCTGCACCCCCAACTCCTACAGCAGATAAGATTACTTGGCTTGACAACAAGCCCGTTTGGGTGAATCAGTGGCCGCTCACCTCAGAGAAGTTAGAAGCAGCCTCACTGCTTGTGCAGGAGCAGCTGGCCACTGGACACCTCCAACTCTCTACTTCTCCTTGGAATACCCCTATTTTTGTCATCAAAAAACGCTCAAGTAAATGGAGCTCTTACATGATCTCCGTGCTATCAATTCCACCATGGCTCCAATGGGAGCACGCCAACTAGATTGCCTTCTCTGGTAGCTATTCCCTCTCATTTTGTAAAACTTGTCTTCGACCTTAAGGACTTGCTTTTTTCTCCATTCCTCTTCACCTAGATGACTGTGAGCACTTCGCTTTCAGCCTCCCGGTTACTAATTGTACAGGTTCTTCTCCCCGATATCAGTGGATGGTCTTGCCCCAAGGCATGGCCAATCGTCCCACACTCTGTCAAAAGCTTGTTGCCACCTTCATTGACCACCTTTTCGCAGCTACCTTCCCTCATGCCTATATCATTCATGGATGATATCTTTTAGCTGCTCCCTCAAAGGCAGAACTTTCCTCTCTTTCCTCCTCACTTATAACCACCCTCTGCTCCGCAGGATTTACTATCTCCCCTGAAAAAATTCAGCAATCTCCCCCCCCCCAGCTCTTTCTAGGGTTTGAACTCCTTTCACATAGTATCACCACCCAAAAGACCACCGTTTGGCCACAGCACTGTCCCACACTTAATGATTTCCAGCGGTTGCTGGGAGACAATCAATTGGCTCAGACCCTATCTATGGCCTGTCTACTGAACAACTCAAACCTCTTTTTGATATTCTTAAGGGGCCCTCAGATCCTAATTCTCCGAGGCAACTAACACCAGCTGCCCAACAGGCTCTTTTCTCCCACAGGCCTCTTGTGGCAGGAACATCCCCTTTTTCGGGTACAACCTACCTGCCGCTCCCCCTTAAAGTATTCCTCCTCTTATCCTTCACTTGTAGTCTCCTTGCTGCAGCTGGCTGCCAGCATGCCATTTGGGCTTTTTGGCCCGTTTTTCCTGATGTTGCAGTTGCTTCATATATGGCTGCCCAAGTCCAGTGGCTCACTGAGACGGTGGATGATTGGGCTGCCTTTGTCTGTGGTTTCCCCAGTAAATTGGACAACCATATCCCCCTAACAAGATCATCCAGTTTTTTTACACTCACGCCTGTGGACTTCCCACTATTACTAAAGTTAAGCCCATTACAGCCGCAGCTCTTAT
Source organism: Suncus etruscus (assembly GCF_024139225.1). Lineage (NCBI taxonomy): Eukaryota > Metazoa > Chordata > Mammalia > Eulipotyphla > Soricidae > Suncus > Suncus etruscus. Next base: position 10,007,139 of record NC_064859.1, read on the forward strand.
ATTTACAGATGGTTCCTCCATGGCAAAGTGGCCTATAGTGTTAAATGCAAAAATTTTTTCCTTCCAAACCTCTTATTCCTCGGCACAACTAGTGGAACTTGCAGGCACTTGTGCAAGTTTTCTCCATGGTCCATAAACCCTTTAATCTCTACACAGATAGCTCCTATATAGTCTCCTCTGTCCCCCCTGTTAGAAACGGTCCCCTTCATCAAACCATCAACCAATGCCTCTTCCCTGTTTTCCCCACATACAGCAGCTCATTCTTTCCTGAACCTCCCCCCTTTTTCATTGCCCACATCAGGGCTCATTCCACTCTTCCTGGACCCCTCACTGAAGGAAATTCTTTTGTTGATGCTGCCACACAGGTTTTTACAGTTATGATACAATCTGATCCTGTTGCGTTGGCCATACAAGAGCATTCTCTTCATCACCTTAATGCCCAAACCTTACGCCTTCACTTCAAGATTAACCATGAGCAGGCCAGACATATAGTTGAGCAATGCAAAACCTGTCTTTCCTTCTTGCCTGAGCCACACTTAGGAGTGAACTCCTGTGGCCTCACCCGTGGTGAGCTCTGGCAAATGGATGTTACTCACCTTACCTCTTTTGGGTCCCTCAAATACATTCATGTTACTGTGGATACCTACAGTGGTTTTCTCTGTGAGTCTCTTCAAACAGGCGAAAGTACTGCACATATTATTTCTCATGTTTTACATTGCTTCTCTGTTTTGCCCAAACCCTCAGCCATTAAAATGGACAATGGCCCTGGATACACCAGTTCAAAATTTCGTTCCTTCTGTGCTGCAATGCACATCAAACAAATCTTTGGCATTCCCCACAACCCAACTGGCCAAGCAGTTGTTGAACGTGCCAATCAAACTCTTAAAACCATGCTAACTAAACTCTTCTCCAATCAATTTTCCTTCTATTCCCGCAAGGGCAACCCCCGCCCCTTGCTCAGTCATGCTCTTTTTGTTTTTTAATTTTCTTTCTTATGATCAAGACGGCAATCTGCCGCAGAAAGACTTTGGCACCCTGCCACTGCCACCTCTTTTAAACAAGTCTTTTGGAAGGATCCATTTACAGGATCCTGGCAAGGACCTCACCCAGTCCTCATTTGGGGCAAGGGACATTCCTGCGTCCACGACCCAGTTTCCAACAATACTTGTTGGTTCCCTGAACGCCTTATCAAGCTCTTTAACTCACCCAGAACTCCCTGCCCTGAGGTTAATGCTTCTCTTTCAGATGCTGCTAAAAGCCCTCCACCCAACCCCTATCCTCCAGCTGTGGTTGCTGATGCCACCTCCTCTCCTTCCAGCTCTTCTGCTTTTTCTCAAGCTGCCTCTCCTCCACCTCCTGATGGCTGCTGCTGCTGCCAAAGTTCCAGGCAAATATCAGATCTACAATTATACCTGGCAAGTCATCAACCAGGCTGGTGATATTGTCAACTCTTCCACAACTATTGCCACACTCCCAAGGTTCCCTACAACTGGAAGTCGAACTCTGCGTACTCGGCCTCAACGCTGGACCTTGGTGGGGCACTCCTGCTCATTTCTGGCCTCAACCACGCCTGGTCAATGTTGTCATGGGCGACCCTAAATACACCCCCTCGGCTCATGTTGCCTCAGCCTTTGCCTTTGCTTCTAAACCGTCCAATTGTGGCAACACCAACAGTCCCTCCGACATCAGCGAGACTGCCATCTATGTTTGCCCCAGACATCACCATCCCCTTTCCTGGAATTACAAGTATGGAGATGTTTCTGACTTTTTCTGTGCCTCATGGGGCTGTGAAACCACTGGGGATGGTTACTGGAACCCTACCTCTAATTGGGACTATATTACTGTCAAAAAGAAAACTCTGGGTTCCCAGACTGCTCGAGAATATACTCATGCCTGGTGTAATCCCCTTTTGATCTCCTTTACTGCCAAAGCCCGATACAATTATACTAAGTTTTCCACTGGTCTTACACGGGGACTCAGACTTTACAAAAAGCCTTCTCTGGCTGGACTTCTTTTCACCATTCGCCTTCAACAATCCTTTCCCCAATACCAACGCATTGCCGTTGGCCCTAATCCCTTCTTCCACCCACACCCACCCCCTTCTCTGCCCCATCCTTTACCACTCCCTTCTCCCTCCCCCTCTTCTCCTTCTTCCCCCTTTCTTCCCAGCACCCCTTCCCCTCCTTCCACTCCTTCCCCCTACTTTCGCCCCACCATGCCCCCTGGGCCCCATTCCTCGGCACAAATGTTGTTTGATCTGGTTAACGCCTCTGCCATTGCTTTGTCTGACCACCATTATGATCATTGTTGGATTTGTTTCTCTGATCAACCACCCTTTTATGAGGGCGTGACTTCCTTCTCTGACAACTTGCTCTTTTCCAATATATCTTCTTCCCTCCATTGGGATTTTGATCACCCTGCTTCCATTACCCTGGGCCAAGTTGTTGGCTCAGACCTTTGTCTCCTTGGCCCCCTTTTACTCCCCCCTCTGGAACTCGAATCTGTTTGTAACACCTCCCTTACTGTCTCTCCTCAATCCTTGTATCTCATTGCCCCTGCACCTCTGTTCTTCGCTTTCTCCTCTGGCCTAACCCCCCACATTATTGTTCCTGCTTTCCTTAAGGATCATAATTACTGTGTACTTGTTCTTCTTCTCCCCCATTTCACTATTCGCTCCCCCAATGACTTTCTCTGGTATCACTCCCCAAAGCCCTTTCTAGAGCCCGTAGGGAGCCTGTTACAGCCATTACTCTTGCTGTTGTTCTCGGTCTTGGTGCCATGGGCACTAGCACTGGCATTGCTGCCCTAGTTACTTCTCAACAAAACTTTGACTTTCTCTCCCTAAAGGTTCAGCAAGACATCAAAACCGTTCAAACTGGTCTTAATGCTCTTGAACAATCACTGTCCTCCCTTGCGGAAATGGTTTTGCAAAACCCCTGCGGTCTCAACCTCACCTTTTACAAGAAGGGAGGAGTCTGCGTGGCTCTCAAGGAGGAATGTTGTTTTTATAAAGATAAGACTTTATTGTTATTTATTGTTAGAGATAGTGTTAAAGAGCTAGAAAAAAAGCCTTGAGGAATGAAACCAAGTCACTAAACAAAGTGAGTCCTGGTACAAAAATTGGTTTTCAACTTCTCCATGGCTTACTACCCTCGTCCCCACCATATGGAACCCTTATTGGGTTTTCTCTGCCTCATCTCATTTGGGCCATGGGCCTTTAGGAAATTAACAGATTTTGTTAAACATCAAGTGGACAGTGCCACAAAAAAAGAATGTAGCAGTTCATTACCAGCAAATGGCTGTCGTTTCATCTGAATCTTTAGATTTTGAAGATTTTCAGACTCTTGCGGATCAGGCTTCTCCCTGGTGGGACTGGCTGTGATGTTGCCCATGACGGGATTAGCTTGGGCCCACAAGGTGGATGCAATACTTGCCCCTCTCTTAGGTGCTCCTTGTGGCAGCGGTCCAGGTAGCCTAAGGCAGGCGCATCGCCCATAACTTTGTATTGCCCTTCTGCTTTACTATACTAGAGAGGAGGAACTGTAGGGAGCCAGATTCTCCCTTACAGTCTTAGCATAAGCACAGCCATCTTGTAGCAAACTGCCATTTTCTAGCAGGCCTGTCCTTTAGTTGAGCTATACATTGTGTACGTGCCAACTGGCCATGAGTTGACGCAGATCAAAAGGACCATAAGGTCACACTCTTCTGGTTCAGGAACCCCAGATCTATAGATAGAGCATTTGGTGTGATAATAGGATGTTCCTCAAGAAACTTGTATCAAATTAACAGGCACATGCCAAACCTTTTGAACTGCATGCTTGACAAATGCATGCTTGACAAATGTTTGCATTGTCCCTCCTCCCTTTATGTAAAAACTATATAAGTCATGGCATTTCAAAATTAAATTGATGCCATAATCAGAATCCATGGTGTTCCCCTTTTTTCCCACCCATTTCTTTTATAGGTGCAGACCCTTTCCACAACCAGAAATAAACTAAAGCTACAGGCCAGCACAACTGAACTAGTCAGAGACTGGAGAGATAGTACCTAGCAGATAAAGCAGTGGTTCAATTTCCATCACTGCAGATGCAAAGCCAGTAATAAATCCTGTGTACCACCAGCTATGGCCCTACAACCCAAAACAAAATAAAATATTGGTATGGTCATTGCATGTATACTGCAAGTATCAAACGATGTATAAAGCAAATTTTACTATAAATTAAAATTAACTTATTGACATATATACTAGCACTAAGTAAAATAATCTATTTCTTTGGACTAACAATACTTCTTATTGTACCCATTTTACTTCCAAATATTAAACAACAAAAATAACTCCTGAGTGTCACCAATGTGGCCCAAAAACCAAAAAAAAAAAAAAAAAAAAAAGAAAAGAAAAGAAAAGAAAGAAAGAAATAAACAACTTTGTTCTATAATTTTTGGGGGTTCATTCTGCTAATTGATACTATAAATTAATAAAAATCAGAGTATCAGGGCCAGATAGTACAGTGACTGAGCCAGGTTTGATCCTGAACCTTGACAGGAGTGATCCCTGAGTGAAGAACCAGGAGGATGGCCTCCCAAAATTAGATAAGTTGATTAATAAAAACAAATCAGAGTAGTTTTTTACTTACTGAATTAGCGAGGTATTTACATAATTTTTGATACCAGGTCACTAATTGATATATCAATTGCAGTATTTTGCCCAGTTTACTTAGATCTTTTTTGTTATTGTTATTTTCTATGTAGAAACATTTTAATATATTATAAGACAACTATGAACCTGTTTTATAGCCATGGTGCTCAAATAAAGAAATTATTTAATATATATTAACTCTTGTTTTATCTAAAATAAATATAATGTTTGATATTTTATAAAATAGCAAAAATAATTACAATAACAATGTCAAGTAGCTAAAAGCTTCGTGTTCCCTAAGGTTTCTTGTAGGAGTTTTATGACTTCAGATCTTACATTAAGTTTTTAATTGTGTATGTTATCAAATATTACAGTACTCTATTTTAATGTTTTATTTTAGGCACTGAAATTTACAATAAATAATTTTACAATTACTTTATTTAAATGTTACAAAATTGTTTATGATTGAGTTTCAATCATAAAATGTATACCATCCTTCACCAGTGCACATTTTCTGCCACACTTTCAATATTCCCCAATTTTTCCTACCACTCCCTCTCGTCTGTTTCTGAGACAAACATACAATAAGAATTGTCAATGATATAATTCATGAATGCGACATTCCAACATTCCACTCACCACCATAGTGTCCACTTCTCTCCAACTTATTTCAAGTTGACTTTTCTGTATGGTATAAAATGAGGATTCAAGGGCCGGAGTGGTGGTGCTAGAGGTAAGGCATCTGCCTAGCCCGTGCTAGCCTAGGACGAACCTCTGTTCTATCCCCCAGTGTTTCATATGGTCCCCCCAAGCCAGGAGCGATTTCTGAGCAAATAGCCAGGAGTAACCCCTAAGTGTCACTGGGTGTGACCCAAAAAACAAACAAACAAAAAATAACACGAGGATTCAATTTCACTCTTCTACATGTAGTTATCCAGAACTACCAATTCTGTTTACTAAATATTCTTCACATTGTATACTTTGGACACATTTACTAAAGATTACTCAATAGTATGTATATATATATATATATATATATATATATATATATATATATATATTTCTGAGCTCTCTGCTAGTTCCATTTGTCTACATTCCTGTTTATATTCCAGTATTATATTTTGATAACTAAAATGGAATGATATAATTTTAAATTAGATACCATGATGGCTTTATTTATTTTTAAGATTCTTCGTAAAATCATGGGTACACCAGCCATGCAGCTGAAAGCTGACAATCTCAGGAGGAAAGAGTGGGCCAAGTCCTCACCCTTCTGAAGTCATGTCTGCTGCACCCATCATTATTAATCACCACTTTGCCTATGACCTTACTTCACCACTCTCTATGACTCTGCAGAGACACCAGTCTGACAAAACTCCAGGTAAGCTGGCATTTCGGCTGCCACCAGGATTTATTTGGAATGAGTGCAAGCACCATCCTCTCACCCTTTCATACTTCCAGCAGACCTGGCAGCCAAAGCACACCTCACAAAAGCCTCAATATCAGCAATGTGCTTTGAACTCTTGAGCTACAATGGCTGCATTCATGGCTGGTGGAAACTTCATTTTTGTTAAAAACAGGTCATCCTCATTCACCATTTAGTGGCTGAAATTAATGGTCAATACTTCTTTTTTTCTTTTGTCTATTCTTTTTAAAATAATTTTTCTCAGTTATCTGTAAACAAGTGCTTTTACAATTTTTAGGAAAAATCAAATACATCAACTATGTGACAGGTGTTCTTTAATAAAGCAAATTAAACAAAAAATGTTCAGCTGTGATGCTTTCCTAAGAAATTTCATATGTAACTTCATAGTAATACTATCTTCATATTAATTTGAGTATTCTCTAATGTCTTTAATCAGTGTTTTAGTAAAAAGCAAGTTTCTTATATATTAATATGGTAATTAAACATATCAGAAGACTGTAACTATCATAAACATTGATATTATATATTGCTTTTTGGGGCCACACCCAGTGATGCTCAGGGGTTACTTGCGGGGTCCTGAAGCCCCCCAGGGGGGCCCGGCCAGCAGGAATTAGCTGGGAAGACTTCTCAGACAACCGTACTCCTATTTTGCTGGGTAGAAGAACAACCACACCTGTAAAAATCTGAGAGAGGTTAATAATAAAGACCCAAGGCAATGTCTCACTGCTCAAGGGCAACTTTATTTGGCTACAGCTCCTTCTTATATAGTGAAGGAGAAGGGGGCAGTACAAAGATAATGTCAATCACACTTTTGGTGCGAAGGTCCATACAAGGCAAGAATACATATCAGGTTACAAGGAACAAAGAAAGTAAATCATTCTCCAAATAAGGAAATGGGCAGTGGGCTAGGAGGCAGGATTACCTGCAAGTCATGATGAACGTGCTGTTTCCATGGAAATTTCTTGTGACCTTCTAGCTGCATTTCTAAACTTTTAACAGATATAAGGTGGGGGCAATGTTCTTACAGAAATAATTTTGTACAGACAATGTAACATATACACATAATAACTGCCTTGTTGACTCCGGAATGTAGTTGAGGGAGTAAGACCTCATTTCTGGGAATGGTACTGGGCCGTGTTGCTCTCCTCCGGGCTACAAGATTAATTATCTCCTGCAGCTGCATTTTCCTTTCTCTTTGGCCCAAGAACTTACAGCAAGACTGCATGTAGCCTTTAGGTGAAAGGCTGAACTAAGGCAGAAAGTATAGCAAAATAACCTCAAACAAGTCACAGTCCCCAACAGTTACTCATGACTATGCTCTCAGAAATCTCTCCTGGCTTGGGGAACCATATGGGACACTGGGGGATCAAACTGTGGTCCATCCTAGGTTGGCGCTTGCAAGGCAGATGCCTTATAGTGCCACCACTTCGGCCCCATGTAAACACTAATATTGAATCATGTAACGATTAAAGTGGATGTCAACATAACTGCATATAGCAATAAAGGAAAACACAATAAAATAGGGAACTTCAGTACCACCCTTTCAACAATAAATAGAACATTTGGGAAGAAAATCAGTAAAGAAATACTGGACTTGAATTATATTTTAGACCTTTGTATAGAACCAGATGGAACAGAACATTCTATCAAACAGCAGCAGAACAATGCTTTCTTCAACACACAGATTCTTCAAAGTAAATCCAAACCTAGACTACACAAGAAATATATAAATTTAATTATATTTAAATTTAATTTAGTTATATAATATCAAGTATTTTTTTTAATGTCCTTAGTATAGAATTAGGAACCAAAAACTGAAAAACTCACAGATATGTAGAAATTAAACAAAATATCCCTAAATAGAATGGGCTATGGGCCAGAGTGATAGCACAGCATTAGGGCATTTGCCTTGCATGCTGCCATTCCGGGACAGACCTGCGTTCCATCCCCAGCATCCCATATGGTTCCCTGAACTTGCTAGGAGCTATTTCTGAGTGCTGAGCCAGGAGTAATCCTTGAGCACAACCGGGTATGGTCCCAACACCTCCCCCTAAAAAATAACAAACAAAAGCAGGCAGCAAAATGAATTAAAATATATATACAATGGGCTAAAAAGCAATCAAGACATAACTTGAGACTAATTAAAATGCAAACAATTTGAAAAAACGTATAAGATGTGCCTTGCATATATTCTTTAGTAATAACACATTTTTAGAGGGTGGGGGCCACTTCCAGCAGTGCTCTGTGCTTACTCCTGACTCTAAGCTCAATGCGCCAATGGAATTTCAGAATAGAACCTAGATTGGCAATATATAAGGCAAGAACCCTACACCCTTAACCCCCTGCACTCTGGCCTATTTATAAACATTTTGTCTAAAGAGAGAGCTAACTGTAATGAGTTAAACTGGCCTACCCATTTTTTTTAGTTTAAGTCTAAACTATTTCAAGCTGCCCAACCTGCTGTTTAATCAAGGCTTCTCAGGCTCAGTTTGTTCACAAATGGGTCATAAATTAGGAGTTATGTAAGACATGGTCTTCTTCATATGCCTGCTTAAACTTAGTTGAATTATGAATACTTTTATTTTTTGATGTCCCCAAATATATGTAACTAATTTATTCAACTCAATGCTTATATATGTCATTAAAATTACTATGATTATCATATTGATAAGTAATTTAGTAATATGTAATTTATGTAAACACTTTGAATTAATCCAGATTTGCTACTGAGTATGAACAAAATGAGTGTGGTCAGAAAATTATATTTTCTGCTTCTGACTTCTCTCATTAAAAAAAAGCTGCAATTTTACAATTATTGCAATATTTAAATGTAATTGTGTACAAATGTATTACAAAATATTTAGTAAATTAATTCACCATGTTAATGGTGAATAATTTTAGCATATTTCTTGGTTAAAGTTTCTCTGGTTGTATTTTATGTTTTGAATATACATACATACAGAGATGTATGCATATTGTTCTGCATTCCACTTCAATATAAGTTCATTCAATCACCACATAGTTGTTAAGTAACATCTCTTTCATTTGACATACCCCATCATTTGATACTGAATTTAGTTATTAAAAACAAAGCAAAAGGACAGTTAAAAAACACTTGCCCTTGCCTTGCACGTGCTGACTTAGGACAGACCTGGTTCGATCCCCCAAGCAAGCGATTTCTGAGTGCATGACCAGGAGTAACCCCTGAGCGTCATGGGATGTGACCCAAAAAACAAAAAACAAAAAACCCATTTGCCTTAATTATAGTCTGAATGGAGAAAAAAAACCCATTTGCCTTAATTATAGTCTGAATGGAGAAAAATATTTGAGAACAGTTCATATTCACAGCTTTGGTATGATCTAATTTTGACAATATTTTTATTATGCTCAAAAATATAATGTTATATATAGTTGTTTGAGTTAAGCAAAAGGTTTATTTTTTCAAAGAAGAGTACAAAATATATCTGAAATTTTATGTTCTGTCCTGAATTTTGCAATAAGGAAGAACATTAAATAGAACTACAAACATAATTGTTTGTTGACAGAATTACTTATAAAAACATATAAAAGGTATATCAATGCTAAAATAATTTTACAGTGAACTGTTAAAAATCCACCACCTAATTTTGCCAACATTAATATTTTGGGTGATTTGTGATCTCACTACCGAACAAAAATTTTGATGTAATTCAAGGTAAACTTTGTCGACCTTTACAGATTCCCTTCCTCTCCAAAATCCCTATAGTTATCACACTTGATGGTACTATATGTTTATATTTTTAGTTAATAGTTGTAAACAATGGTAGCACAAATATTTAGAGTATATTAACTTAGATTTGACAAGTATATTTAACATGTATGAACTTAAACTTCTGTATTTTGACTAATGTTCTTTTCTATGTGATATTTTTGCCCAAAATATATAAAATTCCTGGCTTTATATAGTTTAATTTTATATCTCTTTCATCATAGAACAATAGCTCAAAGCTAGAAAAGAAATTGTATTCTAGTAATTTAATCTATTATTTTTCTTTCTTTGTGTGGTTTAGTATAAATATTATTTCTTTTTCAGAGTGACTTTTTGTCCAGGAAATGTAATATTTTTGGTATTTTTGGTACTATGTGTTTTAATTTTACATGTTTTTCTTTACTCAGGAACAAAAAAGAACATATTCTAATAATACTAAAATTATTCTAATAATTTAGCCAGCACATAAAATTACAATTAAAACATTTTTTGTTTGTTTTTGGGTCTCACCTGGTGACATTCAGGGGTTACTCCTGGCCATGAGCTGAGATATCACTCCTGGCAAACTCGGGGAACAATATAGGATGCCTGGAATCAAACCCAGGTCCATACTGGCTCAGCTGCGTGCAAGGCAAACTCCCTACCGCTGTGCTATCTCTCTGGCCCTTAAAACATTTTTGTTTGTTTTTAGGCCATCCCTAACCATGCAAAGGGCATACTCTTCGATCTGCAATCCAGGACCTTTTCTGGCAGTGCTCAGGAACCATATTTAAACTTAAAGATCAAATTCAGGTCAGCATTATGCAAAGCAGGTACTTTTTGTACTATTTTTCATTCTGACACTTGAAATAATCTGTAGTATTAGATGCATATGATAAAATTGTATAAGGAACTTAGGGAGAATATTCAGGCAGACAGGGATATGAGAAAACATTACTCCCGGAGAGTGTTGGGAAAATAATTTTTGTGTCTATTAGAACATTATCTGGCCAGAAGGACAGTTCCAATAAATTGTCAGAGAAGTAAATGAGTGCTTTGGGGGAAAGAATACTTTCAAAGATGACAAATGAAACTCAATAAGCAGCTCATGTTTTACATTCAGGAGTTCAAGGTTCAATGTAGGATCAATTAGCTACACTCTAAATTTACAGACCTTCAGAGACTTTGCCTGTATTCACTGATACTATTATTCACTATTTCTTATACATTTTGCAACTTCATTCTATCTGGGGGAAAATATTGCTTATCTTGTATAGCATGTATTCCAACATATCACTTCATTATAGTTGGGAAACAATTTTCAGAGAGATTGCATATTTTATTTTTATGAAGATACTTTTCTGAAATTGGAATAACCTGATGCCATATTATTTAAAGCATAAATTCAGATATTATAAACTTATTGTAACAATAATTTAGTGGTCTAAATTTTTTCATTATCAATATGAACATTCTAAAAATAGAGAGGGGATGGGATTTTCCTACTATCCTATAGTGACTACATGGTTATTCAGACCAGAAGAGCAGGATTGTATTCAAACATATGACAACAATTACCTTGTCTTATGATTTTATATTTTCTTAATCTTAAAATAAAACAAATAATTTGATTTTGTAGAATTTACTTTATTGACAAGTGAATCAAAGAAAATATATCTGAAACTCTCCCAGATGTAGACAGACTAATAAGTCTTCTAAGTTTAAGGAATCTGCTATAGACAATAAAAAGTAGGTGATAGGAACAAGATGATAACAACTGCCTCCAAAACCAGCTTTAACTCAGCATTTTCCATGATGTTTTAGGTTGATCTTTCCACCACTTTTCCTGTAGGCGAAAAAGACAAATGGAATTTTAGTAAAACATCTTAAGTACTCATTGTAGAGACTGGAAAAGAGCGAAACTATGTGAGAGATTATCATTTGATTCTACTATTTGACAAAGGTTAGTTAACATATTCATAGGGCAAATTTAAGTCGGCATAAATCTTGAGCAGTCTTCACATTTTAAAGTGTTTTACATTTTTAAATTTCAAGCATATATTCACTGAGTAAATATAAATGGTACATACAAATGGAAAAGTTAAAAGAATCAGGAAAACAAAGGAATTGTAGTTCTATTGGTTTATCTTGCTAGAGAAAAATCAATTAAACATTTATTATTTGGGAAACCTTATAGGCAAACTTTATTTTGCACCTCCCTAGTGATTGTATATTAAATAAAATTTTATCTTACACTGCTGCACTTCTAGGAAAAGTTTGGTATAACTATAATACCATTAATTTTGTTGTGATAAAATTATTCATGTATGCCTAAGTTTATTAAAATATAACTAACTTTATTATACAATATTGATTTTAAGTATAATACTTATTAAACTATGTATGTTCCCAGTTGTTACTGATAAGATTTTATGTAATCTCTATGTTTAGATATTTTTTTGCAAAATTAAGGTAATTAAGACAAACATAAAATTATCTCTCATATGAAAAAATGATGGTAGTGATTAAGAAAATCTGAGTTTAACAAGAAAAATTTTACTGCTTTTTGAGCAATAATACTAAAATATTGGTAGTTAAAACAAAATTTTATATATTATGGACTATAATCCACCAGGCAAATCACACAATATAGGATAAAATTCATAGCAACTGTTCTCCATATTAGAAACATGAGAATCAATACTTATTGGTGATTTGTCATTGTTAGAATTTGTTTTTAATTTGCAGAGTTGGGGATCTATCCTTGGACCTCACACATAGGACTTATATTCTCTGCTATTTAGGTCCATCCCAGTTCAATTTGGTACATTTACTATTAGTTAAATTTAAATCCAATTTATTATCAGTTAAATTTGATAAGTCTGGTAATGAAGACTAAATCTGTCATCTATTTTTATTCAAAGGTCTTTCTCATAAGACTGAGAGAGAATTGTTAAGAATTGTGTCATAGCAATGCATTATTTGATATTTTAGTTTTAAAAATAATTTGAATGAAATTATATTTTATTAATAAGTTTTCTAAAATATTTTTATGTTTCTGATTTTAATAAATTTTCAGATTTCATTGTATTTCTACAAATTTTCTTCAAATTTTAAAATGTTAATAGAAATGATAAAAACATATGTAATGAAAATTAATAAAGATTTTAATTAGAAAAAATAAAAAATTAAGCAACTTAGCTTTGTTTAAATTTTAAAGAATTTTTTCTTTAAGTTGGTTGGCAAAAAAATGTGGGTATAATGTGCTATACCGAGCAGTGAGCAGGGGTTGTTTTTGGATCTGTCCTTTCCCTGGCAGTATTGCAGGGACTATATGTAAATCTGGGTACAAGACTAGCATCCTGGTTGTGAGAGCTACATGGAAGATAAGTGTCATCCTTTACCACCTCTTTGAATCTAGACAGAGGAGTCAAATTTAATAACAAAATTAAGTAGCTACGAGTATGGCTTATCTTCCTTCCTTCCCTCCTTCCTTCCTTCCTTCTTTCCCTCCTTCCTTCCTTCCTTCCCTCCTTCCTTCCTTCCCTCCTTCCTTCCTTCCCTCCTTCCTTCCTTCCCTCCTTCCTTCCTTCCCTCCTTCCTTCCTTCCCTCCCTCCTTCCTTCCCTCCTTCCTTCCTTCCATCCTTCTTTCCCTCCTTCTTTCCTTCCCTCCTTCCTTCCCTCCTTCCTTCCCTCCTTCCTTCCCTCCTTCCTTCCCTCCTTCCTTCCCTCTCTCCCTCCTTCCTTCCTTCCTTCCTTCCCTCCCTCCTTCCTTCCTTCCTTCTCCTTCCTTCTCCTTCCTTTTCCTTCCTTCTCCTTTCTTCTCCTTCCTCCCTTCCTTCCCTTCCCTCCCTTCCCTCCCTTCCCTCCCTTCCCTCCCTCCCTCCCTCCCTTCCTTCCTTCCTTCCTTCCTTCCTTCCTTCCTTCCTTCCTTCCTTCCTTCCTTCCTTCCTTCTTCCTTCCAAAAGAAAAAAAAAGAAAAAAAAAGGACAAGAGTATGGCTTATAATAGTTTATTATGTAACATTTCTATTCTCATCCATTAATTTTCTTATTATTTCTTTTGTTTGTTTTGTTTTGTTTTGTTTTTTGGGGGGTCACACCTGGCAGCGCTCAGGGGTTATTCCTGGCTCTATGCTCAGATATCACCCCTGGCAGGCACAGGGACCATATGGGATACCGGGATTCAAACCACTGTCCTTCTGCATGAAAGGCAAATGCCTTACCTCCAAGCTATCTCTTTGGCCCCTCTTATTACTTTTTTTTTTTTTGGCCACACCCATTTGATGCTCAGGGGTTACTCCTGGCTAAGCACTCACAAATTGCCCCTGGCTTGGGGGGACCATATGGGACGCCAGGAATCAAACCGAGGTTCTTTGTTTGCAAGGCAGACACCTTACATCTAGCGCCACCTCAAAGGCCACTCATGTTACTTCTTAATGCTTTCTTATGTAATATTAAAAGAGGTATGAATAAGATTTTCTAGAATACTTCAAGGCAAATGTCAATGTTTTTTTGAAAGTGTATTTCTAAGAGACAGATTTGGAGTTTATTATACTTACGTCACTGCCTTGCAGAAGGCACATTTATTGCCATATGTCTGGCCATCAGAGCCACAGAGGGGGTTCGATTCCCGAGTACAGTAGACCTTGGGGTCCCCAAACTCACCACAGTCAATCTGTTAAAGCAAAGACATTTATATTAGTGCACTGTGTGCAATGGCAGAGCCTTTGAGAAACAGTTTCTTACAAATGTGAGGGTTAAGACAAATATTACAGGTTCAATTTTTTTCCACATATTTTTTTAATCTTGGAAAGACAAGATTTTACTTTCTATGAAACAGAATAGGAAACAAAATATGTATTTAAAGAATAGAATATGTATTTTAAGAACAGGTTGAAATACATTTTAAGTTAAAAACAAAGACATAAAAACCAATAGAAGGATTAGAAAATTAAAGTGAAGAAATACCTCTGATAAAATGAAAACAAATAGGATACAAAATAAGAAAGAAAAGCATTGAAATGGAGGATAAATTATGTAGGTCCAATACCCAAATAATAAAATTTTTTAGAAAGAAAGCAGAAGGGGAGAAACCATTAAATAAGTATTTTTTGAGGGCCCAGAGAGATAGCACAGTGGTGTTTGCCTTGCAAGCAGCCAATCCAGGACCAAAGGTGGTTGGTTCGAATCCCGGTGTCCCATAGGGTCCCTCGTGCCTGCCAAGAGCTATTTCTGAGCAGACAGCCAGGAGTATCCTCTGAGCACTGCCAGGTGTGGCCCAAAAACCAAAAACCAAAAAAAAAAATTTTTTTTTTGAATTATAGATTCAACTAAACTACTCATATGAATAAATTAAGTCGATCTCACAAGAACATGGAGACATTTTACATTAATCAGTTACTAATGTGAACACTAAACCTCAAGAAAATTAATTAAATTATTAATGCCACTCTACCTAGAAGTCTATATACCTGTACATATGCCTCATTACTCATCTGGTATTCTATATGCTACAGTTGATTTGCAGCTCATCCTCATTAACATTAAGTAGAAAAAATTCTCTAAAGAGTTGCATGAGGATCAAGAGTTTTACAACTGAATGCTAAAGTATTTTTAATACAGGAGATTTAAAATTTAATACATGAGACCATTATATACATTTTAAAAATTACATGGTGCTTACAAATCTTTAAAATAGTGTAGAACATAGTTAAGTTAGAGTGGTGAATTTAATGTTGCATTGATTTTTAATTATGTATATCCTGAGTCTTATAGAATGACTACAATGCAAGATTATGTCAATTTTTTAATGTCAATGTATTTTGTACTGTAACTAATATACATATTTATAATTCCATTCTTAAATTAAGAAGGTCAGTAAGCCTCAGAATCCTCACTATTTGTTTTTTATTTATTCCAATCTGTCTCTGTGTCACTGGTGTCTAGAAGACTTAGTGTTAGTTGCTGATGATGCAAAGTGTAATCACCACTTCTCTAATCTAGAAAAGAAAAAGAAAAATGTAGATAATTATGGTGCTATGTGTGTTTAATACCTCATAAAAGAAGCACTATGGAAATTGAATAGAAGTTAGGAAAGGACAGATCCGTCACATCATGGATGGGATGTGTGAGTTTCTGTCTTCAGATCTGTGAGGGAAAACAATAAAGTCTCTTACGTGAAAGAGACGCCTCCTTAAGCCACGTGGGAATCGTCCCTCTGATCTGGTGATATGGCCTCTTTTCTCCTTTAGAAAACAGAGAAGGAAGTGGCACTTGGCAAGGGCATTCTTAATGCCTTTAGGAATTTCTAGACTCCATCTACCTCCCAACACCCCCCCCTTTTTTTTTAATTGATTCCACCCTTAGAAATGAGAGTAATAGAGCAAGAAATTTCTATAAATGAAATCAAATTGATTTGAAAAAAGAAAGATTGATTTCTTACTTTCAAATTGTGGTGGCCTTCCATGATTTTTGAATTAACCTGAAGATTCAGAAGAATTAATTCTGACTTTTGCCAATTATATGATCTTGGATAAAGCATCCAAATGATCTGTACTCCTATTTTCTCAACTTAAAAATAAAAACAGTTGCCATACCTATCCCCATTATTTGTATAAGGATTAAATGTCATATATGCTTTGTAGAAAATTAATAAGGATATTTTGAAATATTCCTGGACTAGGAGTACAAAATTTAATCTTATTACAATACATGGAACCTTCTAAAATTATAGCCCTCTCCAGACCCTGAAAAGCTTCTATCACTCTTGCAAATGTAACATCAAATAGAAGGGCCCAAGATTCAGTGGTCAGTGCCTTCATTTAGTGAAGTGATTTAAGTAATGCTCTAAATCTCCAGTTCTTCAGGTGGAAGAAGAAATATATCAATGGGAGAAACAATAAATTTTTCCTAAATCTTCAACCCTTTCTATTTAGATTCTTTCTTCATAGTTATGTGAGAAATGTCAGCATTGCAACTGGGCACAGAAAAGTGGCACTCTCAGGAATCCCCAGTACTTGGGAAGGTAATGAATGTCTTTGCAAAGTCAGCCTATGAAACATGAGCAAGACAGCGGGTTATTAAAGTTAGAATTTGTGAGACCACAGACCTGATAACTTGAAAAAAGTAGACCAGGATTACTGAACTTCTCATGCCTCTGATTGAAATTTTTCAACTTTACATGATTAATTTTTTAATCCTTTAAAATCTAAACAACATTTACAGTGAAAGCCAAAATGTAACTAGACCTAGGTAGAATGATCTTTTCACCTTTAAAGTTTCCTTTTTTTTTCTTTCCTTTTTTGCTGGGGATTTGGGGGCACACCTGTCAATACTCAGGTCTCACTCCTGGCTCTAGACTCAGGAATTATTCCTGGCTGGCTCAGGGTACCATACGCGATGCTAGGCTGCCCAGTGCAAGGTAAATGTCCTATCATCTGTACTATACTTTGGTCTCTAGAGTACAGACACCTAAGCACTAGCATCTTGAACCAAATTGAAATGCACTTATATTCTTAAGTGTCATTGATTGACTTAGACTGAGCTAGGTTGGATTTTATTCCTCTATTGCATTAGCTCCATAATCTCTGCAAACAATTCATTGTTTTGAGTTTAAATTACTTTATCCTTGGTCTAACAGGGGTCCTCAAACTTTTTAAACAGGGGGCCAGTTTACTGTCCCTCAGACCATTGGAGGGTCTGACTATAGTAAAAACAAAACTTATGAACGAATTCTTATGCACACTGCATATATCTTATTTTGCAATGAAGAAACAAAACAGATACAAATACAATATGTGGCCCGCGGGCCATAGTTTGAGGACCATTGGTAGGATAACACAGTAGGTAGGATGTTTATGTTGCACTAGGCCAAGATAGGCTTGACTCTTGACATCCCATATCATCTCCCCAAGCACTGCCAAGAGTGATCCCTGAGCCCAGAGCCAAAGGCCAAGAATAAACCTTGAGGGTTGGAGCGGTGGTGCTGTGGTAGGATGTTTGCCTTGCACGCGGTTGACCTAGGATGGACCTGGGTTCGATCCCCATCGTCTCATATGGTTCCCCCAAACTTGGAGCAATTTCTGAGCCCATAGCCAGGAGTAACCCTTGAACACCACCGGATGTGCCCCCCACCAAAAAATAAACTTTGAGCACATCTGAGTGTGGCCCTAAAACAAATAAATCAAAAAATACTTCATCCTTGGGGCTGGAGAGATAGCATGGAGGCAGGGCATTTGCCTTGCATGCAGAAGAATGGTGGTTTGAATCCCGGCATCCCATATGGTCCCCCAAGCCTGCCAGGAGCAATTTCTGAGTGTAGAGCCAGTAGTAACCCCTGAGCGCTGCTGGCTGTGACCCCAGAAAAAATACATTTAAAAAATACTTCATCCTTATCAGGAGATTGGCAATGCCTATCGTCGGTGATTGTTTAGCTAATAAACCCTACCAAAACACTCAAAAACATTAAGTATCAAATTGAATATTGCTAATATAAATTTTAACAATGTAATTGAATCACATTCTATAGCTTTTAGAATCCATTGTCTTTTACTCTATTTTGCCTTAAGTGTTTCTGTAAATTAAGATTTAACAACCACCTCCACTATGTCCTTTGACTATTCAACTTCCTGAGACTGTTGGGTATTTAATATCAGAATTTAGTACCCTTATGGTTCTTCAAAAAAGAAAAGAAGGACCATTCAACAATCCGGACTTGGGTTGTCTATCCAAGATTGTCATCTTTGTTAATAGTGAATGGAATTTCATTTAATCATACTAAAAATGTGTTGATTTTGCCAATAAATAAACTGCAGTGTTACTTATAGTTTACTCTATATTTGTAGCTAGCTTTTCTAGTTCCAATGAAGTTTTGTAACATCTTTCTGCACGCGCGCGGGCGCACACACACACACACACACACACACACACACACACACACACACACACACACACACACACAATGAGTCCCAACCCCAACCATGTAAAAGTGTTTTCTTTAATGTACTGTGGTTAAATAAGATCCTTTTTTGTGATTCATACCCTCCTGTGATTTGACTTTTACTTCCACTGCTTCACATCTTTTTGTTCTACTGAACTTGCTATAGAATTTGATGAATTTTATTCATTTCAAGATAAATCCACAGAATATTTATAAACATTTTCATGATTTAGTGATGTGTATGTTGCTAGTGATTAATATACTTTTTTTGTTTCTACCAAGTGTCCAAAGGATTATTCTCTATATCTTTCATGTCTTATTCCTGAATATTCAGAATGGTTATTTTTATATATGACAATTTTATGTACATTATATTCTCTCAAAACATGTATTTTCTAGCTATTTGCCTAGGCTTTTTTCTTAAATCTTCATCAAAATCTAAAATGTGACTTTTTTAATTGTCAGAAGTGTGTACAGATTATCTCTTGTCAACAATTGATTTACAAGTTAATATTCCTTATATTTAACAACAAAATTTGTCTTTTCACATATATTAATTTTACATTCTAATTTTCATAATAATATCATTCATATTTCTTACCCTACTCTCAGACTAAAACATTGACCTGCATCTTTCTCTTAGATTGTTACTTTTTATATATTTCTTTGAATAAAGTCCCTTTCATCAAATTCAAGTGTATTTATTGCTTAGCCAATGCAATCAGTTCTGCTCTTCTCTCTGCTTTGATTCCTGAAAAATTCAAAATATCCCTATATTTAGAGAGAAGTTACCTTGTGTTTAACTAGTAAGCATTATATTTATTTAGAAAGCTGTATTAATCAAAATACAGTATACACTATTTTTTTTTTTCTGTTGCTGAGCAGAAAAAACTTGGACTCATGGAAGCTAATTAAATTAGTGTCGGGATCCTATACAGCCTTGGCTATATTGGTAAATTCTCTGAAACTTCAGTGTTCATATCTGTATTTCGTTGTAAAAGCTAGTTATCATCTTCAAATTGTATAATGGACTCTTTGGTATATTAATTAAAAGTTAATTAAGTTTAATTACAATTTGTTATGTCATCTTTTTACAATACAAATGTGAAATTAGATATCCAATAGATATTAGATTAAAAATTCTCTCATTTATAAAATATTAACATTTTGTTTATTTTCATCTAGAATAATTTGTTTAAGCAATTGAATATATTAATACCAGGTATATAAACATGGAGAAAACCAAAAAATAAAGACAATTACAATAAGTAATTTCTAAAAGCAAAATTGATTTAATTCAAAATACTCTTCATACTCTGCCATTGTATCTTTTAAACACTTGATATTTTATAAAATTTATTTAATAAAAGTTACTAGTGACAAATAAAAAAATTTAATTTTAAATTATGAATTTTAAAAGTATTAATTTTTATTAATTAATCAATCAATTAATTAAATAATTAATGTTGGTTTTTTTGGGTCACACCCAGCAGCACTCAGGGGTTACTCTTAGCTCTATGCTCAGAAATCACTCCTGGCATTGAATGCTTATGCCTGACAATTTAAAAAATTGCCAGCATATTTAAAGGAAAGATTTTCTAAAACCATGATTTCTGAAAGTTTAGGAGCATATAAGTTCAACTTGAATAATCTTTCTAAATAGATGAAACTTTTATAAATCATTAATTTAGGATTCTAACTATATTTTCATTTTGGATGCTTCATTGTGGAGAAATTTCTTGGCATGGGAGAAATCTTTTTTCCTATTGTGTTGGCACTAAC
This sequence comes from Suncus etruscus, assembly GCF_024139225.1. Taxonomy (NCBI): domain Eukaryota; kingdom Metazoa; phylum Chordata; class Mammalia; order Eulipotyphla; family Soricidae; genus Suncus; species Suncus etruscus. The sequence goes on from NC_064859.1 coordinate 10,027,651, forward strand.
AGACTTACCTGGGTTTTATGAGGTCAATTTCAACTTCTATATGCATGTAGGTCTATAAGCTCCCTTCTATGTAGGCAAAAAGAGATATGATTCTATCTGAAAAGTGGAACATTTCTACCCTTTTTTGTTTGAGTAGAAAAGAAAAATATTGGCAAGCTATCCTTACCTTATATTCATTTAGTTACAAGGAACTCAAAGGTCATTGTATCCAAATCTTTATGTTCTATATGTAGTTCAAAAACAATAAGGGACTAATAACTTCTCAAATCACACATTTAGTAAGTATATAAATTAGAACTCATCTTTAAAATGTTTAAATACTCCAAAATCAGTGTATTCCTAAATTAATAATTATATATTTTTTCAAATTTAAATCCCTTCCAATACTGTGTGTTTAGTAGTCTCAATGTGGTATCTAGGATTTATATATTTAATAAATATTTCAGTTGATCCTAAATAAAAGACTATAAACTTGGTCTGTTCGTGTAAAGAAATAAAATCAGCGTGAAGATTTTGAACAAACTTCTAAAAACACAAATTCTAAGAAGCAAATATGGAAATCAGTAAAATCAAAGTCCCAAGAAGAGAACAACTCTATGTTAAAGATAAAATGAGGATTGCATTGTGATCTTATATTTTACTACAATGTGGAAGATAAAAGGCATTTCATTCTTGTTTTAATATTAAACATAGACTATTTATATGCATTTAAAAGCAACAAGAAGCATACTGATAGGTAGATATAGAGTAGATAAATGATAGATAGATAGATAGATAGATAGATAGGTAGGTAGGTAGGTAGATAGATAGATAGATAGATAGATAGATAGATAAAAAGAAAAAACCTTTTGTAGATGCAAGAGATAAAAAGCCCAGAATGAACATTTGTTATCCCAATTTTTTAAATTAAATTATGTTTCAATGAGTGAACCAGTCATGTATGATAAGTAATAAAGACTAAATAAGTTTTCTGTCTACTCTGTTGTGTTAATTTGTAATGGGAATAATCTGTGTCCTAATTCAGAATACTTTAATTATTAATCAACAACTAATTATGTTATATTCCAAATGATCCCACTGTTTATATGACTTAAGTATTCTGTGAAGTGAATAATATCAGTTTTCTACAGCTGTGGATAATTTGTCTTAATTTTCCCAAATTCATTCAGTGAAATCTGTAACAGATCATAAATATTAATAATTCAGAATATCTGCCAATCATCACCCATAGATAGAAAAGATAGAAAAGAAGAGAGTCAGAAAATATTAAAATGTAAGCACTGACCTGTCCTTGACTGAAGACACCTGTGGGGGGGGGAGACAACAAAAAAACCAAACTGTAATTTTTGAATGTGAAATGCCAAGCCAGAAATATTACTTCTTTTTTGGTGGGGTACTCAGGAGTTACACCTGCCAGTGCTCAGGAGTTACACCTGGCTCTGCAGTCAGCAATAATTACTGGTGTTGGTTGAGGAACCATATAAAATGCTGGTGATTGGACCTGAGTTGGCCGCATACAAGGCAAGTGCCCTACTCACTGTACTATCACTCCAGTCCCATGATTTTTAATTCTTAGTCATTCCAACAAGCCAGAGCATGGTTGCTTTATGTATATATAAATTTATATATATATATATATATATATAAAGCATATATATGCTTTCTTCATAAGAAACAGTAGAAACAGAAAAGTGATAAATAAACCTTAATGGGATAATATTTTTTTAGAGATTGGAGTGGAAGCAATAAAAAATTAGTTGAAGAAACTGGAGTTTCATAATATAGTCCTGGGTCACCAATGTATTACTTTGGGAATAAATTAATAATTCCTGGGTTAATTTTGAAGAACTTGAACTCAAAAGTTGGCTGTAGTTACAGTGCCTTGACCCCTGTACTGGGTCAAGGCAGTTGTCATGCATGCTGTTGGCCAGGGTTCAATCACTATATGTTCCAAAAGTAAGCTCTGATTATAGAGTCAGAAGTAAGTCTTGAACACAGATGGATGCGGCCCAAGAACCAAAAACAAAAAAGGTTTTTTCTAATTTTGACATTCCTAGGGTAATACAAATAGTCTGGCACTAATTTTAAACATTAAAAAATAGAGTTTCAAGTATGTAATATACCAACTTCAAACCCATTACAAACTAGTGTGATTTTGGGCTGGAGAGATAGCATAGAGGTAGGGCGTTTGCCTTGCAATGCAAAAGGACGGTGGTTTGAATCCTGGCATCCCATATGGTCCCCTGAGCCTGCCGGGAGTGATTTCTGAGCATAGAGCCAGAAGTAACCCCTGAACACTACAGGGTTTGATTCTGCCCCCCCCAAAAAACTAGTGTGATTTTAAAAATTAAATAATAGAGTATTAAGCATATAATAATTCAACTTCAAACCCACTACCAATCCAGAGTCATCCTGCATCCTTACAAAACTCATTATTTAAAAAATTTATTTATTATGGCTTCAGTTACCATTCTCTTAATAGTATTTATTAATACAATTTTATATTGTACACAAAAATAGTTGCCACATTGTTCAAGACCTTTAAACAATAAATAGTCTTATACCATTATTCTCAAGACAGTAAATGCCATTATATTCTTTTTATTCAGTTTTAATGACTGGGAAAATATAGACTGGTGAAAATAAAGTCATATTTTCTGTAATTCATTTATTTTGTAACTTTCTTCTAATTTATGGCACATAATAAAATTTGTAAACAGAATGTTGTATCTGTTTCTCTATTTTAAGTTTAAATAAATAGCTTATTATTAAAATAATAATTTTAGGTTAGGTTCCATATTGCTAAACTTTTCATCTTTAGCCATGTCTAAACACCTAAATCCTAACCACTTCTCACATATAAATCCACATCAATTTACAACAATTATTATATTAAAAATACAATCCTCCTCCAGTGTTTTTCAGCCCTCATTCAAGGATACATAGATATACCTAGAGTACTCTCTGTTCATGCGGATAAGGAAAGAAGAATAATTTTACATTTGTAGTATGTTGATTGTCTACCAGGATAATCAAACCTTATTAAAGCTGTGTTACTAGTATTAAAATACAGATTATTAGGACAATCACATGAAATCTTCAATAAAGCATGGGAGTCTATGTTATCACAACCATTTCAACTCATTTTTATTATGAAGAAAAATTTTATCATTATAACTTTGTCATTATTACATTCTAACTGTTTAGATATGAACATAAGAAATATTTTCCCAATGCTAAGAAGAAATATTTTCCCAATGCTTTATATCTAGGAAATGTCAAAGCAGAAGCAGGATGAATAATTTGCAATGTCTGAGTTCAATCTAGAATTGTTATTAATAAACTTTAATTATGACAACACAGCAGGCATTTCCAGAATGCTTACTTTGTCATCATTACTATTTTAAGCACTTTATATGCAATAGCACTTTGGTATGTGTTGCAGATAAAGCCTAAACCCCTTCAAGTACGCCTATATTATGGTAACAAAGAAGTTTTATCATTATAAAAATCAAAATCATTATAATCATTGAAGGCTCTTAGGACGTTCTATAAAAATTACTAGAAGTTTTAAATATGATGATGAATACACTATTTCCATTTATTCTAAATTTGAAAATTGATTTTAAGAAAACAACTCACCTGAGATAAAGCAGAAAAGAGTCAGAGAGAGGAGCATAAAGAGACCTGATACTTTCATTATGCCAGTTAGCTCTGTCAGATCAAGGATGTTTGTTCCACTCTGGTTCTCTGTCAAGAAACTTTGCAGAGCACTAATACACACACTAAGACATATATTTATATAGAGATGATCAAGGGAGTTTGGATCTCCACCTTCTTTATAAACACATTCTAAAACCATATGAAGCTCTATGCATCTCAGGTATTTATTGAGACCTGTAACCAACTTAAAGATGTGTTTCATACTTCCCATCCATTCCAAAAATTATGTGACACTTATATGAGTCGCACCTTAGATCTTATTAATAATAGACTGTTCACTTTCCTGATCTACATTTTCTTAACTAATGCTTCCTCTCTTCTCTTTCAGCCAAGGTTTTATTACCTGGAAGGGATGATTCACGGGTGGATACCTTTCAGGCTGGTCTCATATGAGTAAGCACAGGGGAATGGTTTCATGGGTGTAATTGTCTACCTTATTTAAGGTCTACCTTAAGGGAGAGACATTCCATATCATGAGCTTCAAATACAACTTTAAAATACTTTATGAGCATAAGTACATTTTAATAGTTTCTTTTCAGTCAACTCTAATTTTAAAACTTGTTAATTTATAAAATTGTTGTAGTCAACAGTCAAGTTCTAGTAATTTTGAGTCAAAAACAAAGAAGCCATTTATTTTCTCAATTATTTAGACTGATTTATTATACAGAACTTATTTTTAATACTTGCTCAATTGAGGAATACTTGATATTATCATTTTCTGCAGTATAAAGCCAGCAGCCATAAAAGCACATTATATTTTAACTCCTAAGTAATATATATATATTTATATATAGTATATATTTAAGTATATGCATATACTTCTCTTAAAACTTAGATGAATCCCAATAATTTCCATGGTCTATGTAATTGCAAGACAGATCAGAGAGAGGGAAGCCTTAGCTTTCTTTTGGGGAATGGGAACAAATAATAAATGGTTCTAGAGATCCTGAAGAGTCTCACACAATTCCAAACAACTATTTAAATCACATGAAGAAAATTACAGCAATATAAATATAATAAAATTTAAAATATCACAAATTTTAAAAATTAATACAACGTATATAAACTACAATAATTTAAATATCTGAATAACTCCTTTTAATGTAGTTACTTTGAAAAATATCTACATATAGTTCAGATAACTGAGAACAATTAATTCTCAGATTAATAGTTGTTCTTTTAAAAAATTACACATTATTAGTAATATAATTTGATTAATTTTAGAAATTGTTTTTAAATGGTGAATATGTTTATTAAAATGGTATATAAAATGGTATAAATTAAGTCTGACTATAATAGAACAAAAATTTTTTTCAATTATTTATTTGCCTTTGGGGGGGCACACTCAGCAGCGCTCATGAGTTACTCGTGGATCTGCAGTTCAGTAATCACTCTTGGCAGGCTCAGGAGACATCTGGGATGCTGGGTATCAAACCTGGATCAGCCTTGTGCAAGGCAAATGTCCTACCCGCTGTGCTATTGTTCCAGCCTTTAAAGACATAAACTTAAAGGGAAAATGAAAGAGTCTGGGAGAAGCACAAAAAGACTGACAGGCTATGAAGAATGCAAAACTTGTGTTTGACAAGTAGTTAGAGTACAACCATCCAACAGCTGTAGGTATGCCTTAGCATGTATACATAGGCACTCATGTATTCATTAACAATACTGTATTTCATTTATCTTTAACACTTCATGGGAAGATGAATAAGAATGGTGAACAATAATTAGGTAATGCTTAGAGAATATGAATATTTCACATAAGAATCGCCCAATTTTGCTTGTGGACCTTAATTTTATTTGATTATTAAGTGATATGGTATAAAGTTGGAAACATTAAATCACCTTCTATGTTGAGTTTTAAATTTCATTGCCACTTCTCTTCACTGTTCCTTTCCCACTGATTTTGTTTGCTCCCTTTGGTCTTTTTCCATTTCCTCTTCTGTGATGTTATTATCAGAATAGTCTATACATAACTTCTTAAGTAAACTGACATGAGTTCAAAAGCATTAACAAATAAACTGAAATAAAAGAAAAACAATCTAATAGCTGTAATCAGTGAGATCCTTCTAAAATTGCTGATTAAATATCTTCTTTCCTGATATTTGTTCTTTATCTCAATTCTATTCTTTAATCCCTCCCCCAAATTGCAGTTTCCACCAGGAAAAAATAAATTTCTCTTCCTTTCTTCTTTGCTTCCATCCTTCCTTCCTTCCCTCCTTTTTCCTTCCTTTCTTCTACCTTCTTTTCTTCATTTTATCTTCCTTTCATTATTTTTCTTGTTTTTTTTTCTTTCTCATGTTTTAGCTGTACAATATTGCTGCATCATGTTCAGTACCAAAAAAAAAGAATCAATATTTTTTCATCTTTGTCCCTATTCTCTACCCATCTGCCCTGTTACTCCCACCTTCACTTAGTAATTTCAATTCTGCTTGTCTTTTCACTGGAAATTTCTCTTTTCTTGCTTTGTTTCTTTAACTACTACAATATGAGAGATTATCCAGTATATGTATTTCTCTTTCTGACTTACCTTTGCTTTCTATAATATTTTCTCTTTTCTTGCTTTGTTTCTTTAACTACTACAATATGAGAGATTATCCAGTATATGTATTTCTCTTTCTGACTTACCTTTGCTTTCTATAATACTAGTCCTAGCAATATATTGTAAATTTCAAGATTTCTTTAGAAATAACCCATTTGTTTCCTTTATGTGCTCTGCCATGTTTTTTTATCTCAAGACCATGGCCTTTAAGTGGTGCTTATCTTTATTGTTGGAGTGTTCACTGGATGTTTTATTTGACAATTCTTTTTGTACTGTTTTGGAGTTCCACCTCCTTTTCCCCCTTAGTCTCTCAAAGCTAGGATGAGAGCTTCCAGAAGGACTCCGCCCATTTTCGGAGTATTTGATTTTTTCCCCAGTTTATTACTTTTCTCTTCTTCAAACAAAACCACATAACTTGAACTATCTAGTCCCGCCTCCCAACTAGAGTGGGAAATAAGGGAGGTAGCAAGGCCAAACAGGTGTAGGACCACTAAGTAGTTAGCTAGGCACAGAGGGGACCATTTATTCTGGCAGCCCCGGAGGTGAGGTAGGAGGATATGGGAGGTAGGACGGGAACGGAGGTGGAGGGAGGACAATTCGGTGATGGAAATTCCCCTGATTTTATATTAATATGTACCTAAAATATTATTGTCAATGATATGTAGGCTACTATGATTAAAATAAAATTATACTAAAAAAAAAAAGAAAAACACAAAGAACTGACTCTGGGTTACATCATCAAGGAGATAAGTAGCAGGGGGCTGGAGAAGTAAGAAAAATAAAGCCAAACAGGATGTGACGTTATTTTTTCTTTAAAAAAATATAATAAATAACCCATTTGTAAAACTTATGATTGAATAAACAACAAATTACAAAGTAATTGTTCATCTTCATGTGAATAACTCTTTTCTACTAGTGAACCCCTGAATTCTTCCCTTGATGCCCCAGATCCCATCTCATTATACCTTCAGGTTTATCCACTGGCTTTAGAATCCACATATACTTGTGCCATGTATATGTCATGTATCTCCATACATATGCCATTGAATTTTCATTTTGTCTAATATTAATTTGACTGACCAATACAAGGATAAATCCATAGAGGTAGAAAAGAACATTCTGTCCACAGATACATTAATAAATAGCTTTTATGTTTGTTACCAATACTGAAAAAATGTTGAGCAAAACAACTTCATGGACTTTCCACAAATTTATCTTCAAGATATATCAGACCTATTCAATTTTTCATCGTGAGTTTCAGGCTCTCATGCCTATGAAAAACATGAGATATTTGACATCTGACATTTTTTAAATTTTGAATTTAAGTCATTGTGATTTAAAAAGTTATTTATAATTGGGTTTTAAACATATAATGTTTCAGAAAAAATCTGAACATTAGTGTCAATTTCTTTCACTAATGTTCCTGGAGTATATTCCATATCACCAACATCTGTCCTGGAAACCATAACAAGCACTTTTTTAAGTTCGGTTGTTAAAGTTGGCCTCATGATTTCCTTGTTGTTGACTCAGGCTTGGATATTTCTTAACACCACCAATGCACCTGAGACACCTTAACCCCTATCCCATGCCATTTTATAAGTGTCTCTCTACTCCTTCACTTAATTTCTTTTCTTCTTCTACTAATCTGGGACCTAGAGTGTTCTCAACAGCCCTCATTAATCCATTGCAGCTCTTCATGCAGTATTCTAAATACCACATATAAGTGATGTAATTTTGAGTTTATCCTTAATCTCTGTTTTACTTCATTTAACATAATATCTTCTAGTTCCATCCATGTTGCAGCGATTACATGATTGCATCTTTCTTTATAATCGTGTAGTATTTTATTGTGTATAAGTACAACACTTTCATGATCTACTCGTTTATTGTTGGACATCTAGATTGATTCCAATTCTTAGCTATTGTAGTAAATGCTGCAATGAATAGTTGTGTGCATACATCCTCGAGGATGGATTTCTTTTTCTGTCCTCAGGATAGATACCCAAAATGTGGATTTGCTGGGCCATATGACAATTCTATTCTAAGTTTACTGAGAAACCTTCATACTGGTTTCCATAGGGGTTAGACCAGACCATATTCTCACCAGCAATGAATGAGAGTCCTTTTCCACTACAACCCCACCAATAAATATTGTTCCAAATATTTTTGATAAGTGTCATCCTCACTGAGATAAAAATGTCATCTTTGTATTGCCCTAATAGCTTACTAAGTGATTATGACCATTTTCCCATGTGTCTTATAGTCATATTTTGGTCTTCTTGAGAGAACTTTCTATTCATTTCTTCTCCCCATTTAAATGAAATTTTTATATTGTAAGGGACTAATTTTTGTGAGTACTTTATATATCCTACACCTCAACCCTTTTTCTGATGTATTGAGTGAAAATATTTTCTTCCACTCAGTCAGCATTTTTAGCTTTAATTCATGTTTCTTTTGCCATACAAAGCCTTTTTAGTTTGATACAGTTCCATTTCTTTTTTTAAATTTGTCCTTTCCATTGGCATATTGTTGAAGACTTCATGAGGTCTAGCTTTGAATTGTTTTGAAAGAATATGAGTGGCTTCTTTTAGTCATCCTCACTTTCTTTCCAGAATGGTCATATTATCTAATTTTCTGTTCCTCCTATCATAGACAGCTCCTATTCCAAAGTTAACTTAATTTTCTCTTTATTTCTGTTATATCCTATTTTCCTAACTTACCTTATACTATTATCTTTGCCTTCCATATCATTTCTATTAATGGCTTCTTATATAACTTTTATTAATTGTATAACAAGAATGGCAAAAGAAAATACTATTCATAGAACATTGCTGTACTCCTCTGAGGCATACATCCTATACAGGTAGTACAAAGATCAACTCGGGATTTCTTTATAAAATTTATTTGGATACAATGAATTTCAAAAAAAAAATCTACAGAGTATAACATTTAAGTATTTAACAGAAATAAAGTAAAACACACAATTTTCTAAATTTTCTAAAATAAATATTTGCACTTAAAATAAAAATTAGCACTTAGTGGTTACTACCTCCTATAGATGGTTCTCTTAGTTGCCTTACTTGCTCTGGCTTTAAAGGCATTTGTGGTTTATATTCTTTCCTTTTAATACCAAAAATACTTATGTTTTTTATTTTTATTTTTTGTTTCTTTTATTTTGTTTCTGAGACAGAAGTGGTTGTGCTCAGGGATTGTTCCTGTCTCTGTGCTAGCTCCTTGCATGTTCTTGTTTTGTTTTGGTTCACACCCAACAGTGCTCAGGAGTTATTCCTGGCTCTGTGCTCAGAAATCACTCCTGACTCGGGAACCATATGGAATGCCAGGGTTTTAACTTGCTTCAGTCCTGGGTCAGCCGCATGCAAGGCAAACACCCTATCACTCCAACCCCACCATGCATGTTCATGAGATCATAAATAATGCCAGGAATTGAACCAGGGTTAGAAGCATACAAAACAAATGCCTTTAGACCTGATCTCCCCAAGGTTGCCCCTGATAGTACTGGACAGGTAAAGCATTTCTGTTTTCAATCATACTCAACCCTTGGGGCCAGAGAGGGCACAGTGATAAAGCATTTTTTTTGCATGCAGCTGACCTAGGACAGACCTTGGTTCGATCCCCCAGTGTCCCATATGGTCTACCAAGTCAGGAGCAATTTCTGATCGAAATAGCCAGGAGTAATCCCTGAGCGTCACCGCTGTGGCCCAAAAAAAACAAAAAACTAAAACAACAACAACAATAACAACAAAAAAACTCAACCCAATGTTTCATGCCTGACAAATTTGTTTGACATACCAGTGCTCAGATATCATCTGAATTACACTTGGAGGTAATCTTTTACTAGGAGTTTCACACATCCTAGTCATGTGCTCTAACTTCCAAAAAAGTCCCTTGGTTTTATTTCTTAAAGTCTGATTTTGTATATGTGTTTTTATATTAAAATGTTAAAGCATAGCATGAATTTGGGTAAGAAGATATTATAGTGTAGGTTAAGTAGGACTATTAAACAATGCCATTTCCAATGTGCCAAAAATGTCAATATACTTAGATAAATTCTTCGTTTTTTCCCTTTGATTTTGGGGCCACACATGGCAGTGCTCAGTGATTATTCCTGTCTCGACATTCAGTGGTCACTCCTGACTGATTTGGGAGACTATATATGGTGCTGGGGAGTGAACCCTGATTGGCTGCACCTTCCTGCTATATTAGTACTACAATCTCAAAATATTTTCTTTTTCATTTTTGAGGGGGATATTGGGTGAATGGACATAACTGTCAGTGGATCTGTGCTCAGGGATCATTATCGTAGTATTCAGGGGACCATAACAGGTGCCAGAGAAACAAACATGGGTTGACTATATTCCACAAATGCATTTTATGTGGCCTACTATCTTTCTGGCCTGGTGTTTTGTTCTTGAGATGATAAATTGAGAGAAGGATATAAGGTATTTAATAAACACAGTAGAAGGAACATCACTTTTGGCATTATATCAAATCTCTCATACTATAATTATGAGAGGATAAGATTATTTGCTAGACTATTGCAACTGCCTAATTAACTGAGCAAAACCATAAATTAAACAACCAGATAAAATAATTTTTTCTATTAGTGCTTTATAACTGACTTGAATGAAAGTTTTAAATAAAGTTCTATTTGTGTCAGCCTCCCTTTTGTGGTTAATATCCATGATTTCTATAAATAGATGTATTTCATGTTCTTCATTTCTTGCCAGTTACATCCACAATAGAACTCTTATAAACTCTAACATATGATCTCACCTTCATTGATTAAATAAAATTTGACATTGAAAGTTTTCAAGTTGACAAAGATGAATTTTGCTTCTTTCTCTCTTCTCAGAACTTCTATAAATCTGTTTCACAAGTTCAACAGCAATTCCAAAGTTGGCATTGAATTGTTCTTACATTATTAATTGATTTATTCATATTTTGTAGCTTTACATAAAGGTATAACAATTATAATAAGACAACATAATTTCTTGAAATCCTCTTATCCAGTTATTTAGGTTAAAATTATGGTCATTAAATATTTTAACTAAAATTTTGTTATATTTAGTATTTGTTTATAGTTTTTAATTCTTATTCCTTTTTGGTTTTGTTTGGTCTGGGGGCCATAACATGATGTGTTTAGAATTTCTGATTCATGGGGCCAGGCGGTGGCGCTGGAGGTAAGGTGCCTGCCTTGCCTGCGCTAACCTAGGACGGACCGCGGTTCGATCCCCCGGCGTCCCATATGGTCCCCCAAGAAGCCAGGAGCAACTTCTGAGCGCATAGCCAGGAGTAACCCCTGAGCCTCACAGGGTGTGGCCCAAAAACCAAAAAAAAAAAAATTAAAAAAAAAAAAAAAAAAAGAATTTCTGATTCATCACTCAGGGATCACACAGAATGGGCTCAGGGAAATCATAGGAAATGCCAGGAATCAAATCCAGGTTGGCCAATTGCCAGGTGAGTACTATACCTGCTGTACTCTTGATCTGTCCTCATTCTGTTTTTTTTTAGCTAAACTTCTTTTCAATTTTCTTCTTTTAAATAATATCCTTATTTAAACACCGTGATTACAAACATGACTGTAGTTGGGCTTCAGTCACTAAAAGAACACATCATCAGTGCACTTCATCAGTGCAACATTCCCATTCCCAATGCCCCCCATCTTCCTCCTCCCACACCCCCTGCCTGTATTCAAAACAAGCATTCTACTTCTCTCATTCATTAACATTGTCATGGTAGTTATTAGTGTATTACTTCTCTAATTGCACTCACCCCTCTTTGAGGTGAGTTTCATATCATGAACCAATCCTTCTGGTCCTCATCTCTGGGCATTATCACAATAATGTCTTTAATTTTTCTTTTTTATTAATATCTTTATTTAAATACCCTGATTACAAATATGATTGTAATTGGGTTTCAGTTATATAAAAACACCCCCTTCATCAGTGCAACATTCCCATCACCAATGTCCCAAATCTCCCTCCTCTCCACCCCACCCCCACCTATACTCGACATTCATTCACATTGTTAAATAGTTCTCAATGTAGTCATTTCTCTAACTGCATTCATCACTTTTTGTGGTGAGCTTCATGTGTGAGCTGGACCTTCCAGCCCTCCTCTCTTTTGTCTCTGAGAATTATTGCCAAAAGGTCTTTTATTTTTCTTAAAACCCATAAATGAGTGAGACTATTCTGTATCTATCTCTCTCCCTCTGACTTATTTCACTCAGCATAATAGATTCCATGTACATCCATGTATAGGAAAATTTCATGACTTCATCTCTCCTGACAGCTGCATAATATTCCATTGTGTATATGTACCACAGTTTCTTTCCAATTTTCTATGTCAGACTTTGAGTAGTGAGTCTTTTCAATTATTTTAATAAGCTTCTTTGACTTTGATTTATGTGTTCTTATATTTGTACTTACTTTTTAACATTTATAACATTCTAACATATGTATTTTCAGAGTGCTTTGATAATATAATTGTAGTTCTTATTAAACAGAGGATCTTATTAAAAAGTATATGCATTATTCAAATGTGTGTCATTATTGATAAACTATATTTGTGACAAATAAAATTAGTTTAACTGAAGGGAATTCTGAATAAGAGGCAGAGGTTGATATAAGCACTAGCTAAAATAATCTATGAAATTAGACATGAATGTGTGAAGATAATTTATTATATTAATACTAAATAATTTAATAGACTAAGCATAGAATACATAATAAGTTTAATAAAAGATTAAATTTAGGTCATAAACAAGTAGGTCATAGGTATTATTCTAACTGAATGTACAATGGACCAAAGTAGAATGAGAATAAGAAAGAAACAAAAGTTTTTAATGACATTCTGACTTCCCCTCCCAACATAAATAGAAACACTTATTCATCCTCTGGAAAATATAATGAAACCAAGATAAAAAGAATTATACATTGGTAATAATGGGGAAAAAAGAAATAGTTTCATCCCAACTAAATGTCTAGTGTTGTATGTTTCCTTTGAAGTTTAATTATACTCTATCAGAGAAAGTCTCTTAAATATTTGCTAACACACTTTACAATATAAAGGGAAAATTGGCAAAATCACAAGGAGGCAGTATTATCCAATTCAGATAATTGTATATAAAAATGCCAGTTCAAGCAAGTCATTATTAGTCCTAAATTCCAACGGAAAGATTGTGCAAATTTTTATTTCTAAGTTCAATAATCCTGTTATTCCTGCTATTCAAATTCTTTCTTAAGCCTGTAAAACCTTGTCCTGACATGCTGCTACAGCAAAAGAAATACTAGGTGTGCCTCCCTGTTTCTTGAAAATGTCAAGTAAATAAATTAAAGTTATTGAGTTAGTAAACTCAGTATTATATATTTTATGTACTTTGTGTCCTTCCAAATATCTAACATTCAAACTGTTAGAAATTAATTATATTTACAATTTCTCTTACTGTACATTTTCCTGTTAGTATTTTCTGTCCAAAATATTTGTTCCCCTGACTATTTGAATGTAATTCAATTTTCCTAATAAAGTTTAAAATGTTTCTAATAAAACTGTATTCCATCTTATGATTCAAAAAAGCGTTTTATCTTACATGCCATATACATGTGTCATAGTACAAGGATATAGATACTTTTAGGAGTTATTCATTATTACATAAGATGACAAATATGGATGGAGAGATAATAAATGGAGGAGATGCTTATCCTGACTATAAGCAGCCATTCTGAGTTTGATGTCTGGTCCCCTATATAGTCCCTTGAGCCCCTCTAGAGACAATTCTTGAGTACAGAGCCAGAACTAAGCCCTAGAGCACCACTGCGTGGGATTTAAGAACCAAACAAAAGATAAATAGCCATTAGGCTTTTATATAGTATATATGAAATTGTCTCTTCATAGTTAGAGATGGTTTATACAATATTTACTGTAGTTATATATAGTGAAATTAATACATTGAGCCTGTATTAAGTTTTTTCTCAATTTCTAAAATGTAGTACATATATAATAGAATATTACATAATTCTAAGGTATGATTGCAATCATGCAACTCATTGCAGCAAGGATAGAAATGAAAGATACCATCATAAATGAAGTACAACAGAGGAGGAAGAATAAATATAAATTATCACTTGATGTAGTATTTAGAATAACTTTAATGGATTAAATGGATTTTATTGAGAACATTTTTGGCTCAAGAGTATAGTGAGAAGAACATTAACTCAAACTTAAAAAAGGACCTGTTATGATGGCAGGTTGGCTAAAGAGGCTACGAGATGGACTTTGGGAATATTGATGGAGGGAGGTTGACACTGGTGGTGGGGTTGGTGCTGAAATATTGTATTATAAACTTTATTATAAATAATGCTGTAAAATATAATGCTTTAAATTAAAAATAATAAAAATCTCTCACTAGACTTAAATAAATAACATATTCCAAAATAATTATGTTTTAATTTTCTATTATTTTAGGAATAGAGGAGATTAAAAAGAAAGAAAGCCCATGTTAATTTAGGTGTGCCTTTCTGGGAGCTGATTTGGGCTAAAGTTTACTTTATTTTAACAGCACCTGCTAGTACAAAACATAATTTCTTGCTAGAAGTGAATTTTATCAGAGCTATATAATGAAGATGTTAGCAAGCAAGATAAACATTTATGATAATTGCACCACATATCTCTCTCTTACGAGATGAAATTACCCATGATTAATAGGAAAACCAAGGTTTTTCAAATAATTATATTGTTTTGCAAATAGTGTATTCATGCCAAGACAGAACATTGCCAATGAAATTTTTATTTCCATGACACATCACGTTACCACTGCAATGTCAATAACATAAGCCTTTCTTGTCTTCATATTGAAAAGTACTCAGTCACAACACAATTTTATCAACAGCATCCTATATATTTTTCTATAAGGTCTAATATTTAATTTTGGAACATTTATACTAAAACAAGTTATTTAAAATGATTTTAAATCCCAAACATTGTCCAAAAGAATACTCAACACAAACCTGCATGACTATCTAAGAAACTAAGTCTCAGGTGTGCTACTTACCATATGGGCTGGACCTGGCATCCCTGAGCTGAAGCCTGACAAACTGGGGAACCAAGATCCCATTCCTGAGCGGTCCCATTCCATCCCTCTGCCAGAAATTAGATCTAAATGCCCTTCTGCCTTTAAACCCAAATTTTCATGGACACAGTAGGATTCACGGAAAGTATTACTAATACATCTTCTATTCGCTGGAGGTATGGCACTCTAATTTCTCAGACATCCTCAAAACTCAAAACTCAAATGAGTAACTGAGTAGCCATTAATTTTCTTGACAAATTTTCTGACAATTTTTTTCTCAAATAACTAACTGTATGTTAAGGAAAATAATCTGAATGACAATATA
This sequence comes from Suncus etruscus, assembly GCF_024139225.1. Classification (NCBI taxonomy): domain Eukaryota; kingdom Metazoa; phylum Chordata; class Mammalia; order Eulipotyphla; family Soricidae; genus Suncus; species Suncus etruscus. The sequence goes on from NC_064859.1 coordinate 10,043,326, forward strand.
TTCTTAGTCATCATTGGTAGAAATGATTCAACAAATCACTACTCAAGGGGGAATCTAAAACACCACAAAATCTCAAAGAACAATGGGAAACTAAGGAGCACCATAAGGGGTGCGAAAGATTGAACACAGATTGGTTGTGTGCAAAACCTTATCCACTATTCTATTGCTCCAATCCCAGAATATATATTTCAGTACAGATAACAAAAGGCTTCTCAGCTATCTAAAGATAAAATCCAAAAATCCTGCCACTTTCAGCAAAATAAATAGGACTAATTACACCATTTCAAATAAACCAAATGGAAAAATAAATAAATAGAATATTAACAATACAAAACAAATAAACCAACAACACAAAACAGAATATAGATCAGAAAGGAAGACTTATGTATGGAAGAAAATAGTAAGGGAGGTCAAGAATATAGTGATGGAGGGCTGGAGCGGTGGCACAAGTGGTAGGGTGTCTGCCCTGCATGTGCTAACCTAGGACAGACCATGGTTCTATCCCCAGGCATTCCATATGGTCCCCCAACCCAGGAGCGATTTCTGAGCGCCTACCCAGGAGTAACCCCTAAGCATCACCAGGTATGGCTCCCCCAAAAGAAAAAGAATATATAGTGATGGGAAAACTAGACTTTCAGATGGTAATCATGATGTAGTTTTTGTGAATGTGTAATTTCTATTTTTAAACATAAACTATGTCACAAACCAATTCTGGCTAAATTGAAATTTATTTTTTTATAATTTATTTAAGTACCATAGTCACAAAAAATGTTCGTGGTTAGATATCAGTCATTGAATGTGCACCACTCTTCACCAGTGTAACTTTTCCACCACCAGTGTTCTCCATTTCTGTCCTCACTCACCCCGCGCCTGTATTCTAGACAGCCACTCTATTTCTAGCTTTCCCTATCATTGTCATGGTAGTTGTTAGTGCAGTTACGTCTTTAACTTCACTGACTTCTTGTTGGTAAGATTCATATCATGCTCTGGTCCTTCTGGTTCATTACCTCTGAGTATCATTATCAGACTGTCTTTTATTTTTCTTAAATCCCACAGAGTCAGACCATTCTGCATCTATTTTCTCCTTCTAACTCAATTAAAACTCAGCACAATCATCTTCAAGTTAGTCCATTAATTCATAGGAAAATTTCATGACTTCATTTTTCCTAACAACTGCATAGTATTCCATTATGTAGATGTACCACTTTGTTTAGCCACTCGTCTATTGTCAGGCACTTGGATTGTTTCCAGATTCTGGCTGTTGTAAATAATGTTGCAATGAACACAAGAGTGCAGAGGGCATTATTGCATTGTTTTTGTGTTCCTAGGGTATATTCCTAGGAGTGATATTACTGGATCATATGGGAACTCAATTTCCAGTTTTTTAAGGAATATTTATATTGTTTTCCAGAAAGACTAGACTAGACAGCATTGCTAACAACAGTGAATCAGAGTACCTTTCTTTCTTCATCCATGCCAGCACTGGTTGTTGCTATTCTTTGTGTGTGTGTGTGTGTGTGTTTTAAATTTGATTGATTGGTTTTTGGGAAACACTCAGTGGTGCTCAGGGATTACTCCTGGTTCTGCACTCAGGAATCATCCCTGGCAGGCTGGGAGACTATATGGGATGCCAGGAATCAAACCGAGCTTCTCCCACGTGGCTGCATGCAAAGCAAACTCCTTGAATTATCTAAGATTTATCTCACCATTATAGACTGTTAACTTATTAAAGAAATACACTAAGGTTGGAAAAAGTGACCTAGAAGTGGCATAGGGCAGTTATTGGAGGACTGATGACATTTTAGTAGTTGTGGATCTACCTGATTTTTCTTATATACAAAAATATAAACAATAACCATTGTGCTTCAAAATAATAAAATGTTTAGAAAAAAGAGGTGAGTACCAGATATGGGGACTTAGATAAGATTTATATATGTTATTAATATAACAAAATTATCAAGGCAGTAACAAGAATTTAAATGTTTATCTAGAACAGCAATGCAGTTTAAAAAAGACATTAATATTTTTCCTCTTAAACTGATAGATCTCTGTTCTAATAGCCTTTAATGTGACCAAATATTGACTGTTTTATTTTTTATTTTTTTTAAATTCATTTATTTATTGTAAAGAGGGCAGATCATTATATATCATACATGGTGGTGGGGGGGGACAAACAAAGAGCAGTAAAAAGGAGTATAGAGCAAACACTCTCTGAGCAACTCCTCAAGGCCTTTGGTTACACAGACAACAGCATAAGTTTTCTCCCTAAGATTCAAGTCGTCTAGCTACATAATTAACAATGATCCCCTAACATAACTCCCTCTAGCACCTGTCTACATAGATAACAAAAATTGCTTCTTCCAACCCATGGACTATGTCTAGAATGTGTTCTGTCTAAAATACGTTTTTCTTCCAAGGTTACTGGCATCAGTGCTCCCTTTAACTTGTCACACTGCCTCACATAACCTTTTAGATTGACCTTAGTAAAGGCTGGTTGCATCCTTTTTCAGGCCTCTAGAAATACTGCTAGAGATTTAGTAGGCTTCAGCTCCCCACACTATGGGGAGTCTTTGTATCCTAATCAACTTATCTTTTGAGGTGCAGTGGCTTCTTAGTTTAAATTTCTTTGTTTATTTTACTTCCATTTGCTTGACCAGTGGTGTTTTATTCTTTTGTTTTGTTTTATTTTTGTTTTTAAATTTTATTTTATTGAAACAATGGATATCTACAGAATCCTTCATAGTTGACTTTCAGATATACAGTGAGTCAGGACCATTCTCACCACCAGTGTCAACCTCTCTTCACCAATGAACCCAGAGTGCATCCTATATCATCACATTTTGCCCATTGACTTGCCAGTTGAACTGGCCCATTTAAGTTTAGATTGTTAAAGTTTAGGTCTTTTGATTCTATTGTCATTGACTATAGCTTGGATATATATAGTTCTGTCCTTGTTTTTCCCTCACCAATGCACCCGAGACCACTTGGTCACTTTCTTTATTGCTTTCTTCTTAGTTTTTTTTTAATTTGTATTTTTTATATATTTTATTTAAACACCTGGATTACATACATGATTGTGTTTGGGTTTCAGTCATGTAAAGAACACCACCCATCACCAGTGCAACATTCCCATCACCAATGTCCCAAATCTCCCTCCTCCCCACCCAACCCCCGCCTGTACTCTAGACAGGCTTTCTATTTCCCTCATACATTCTCATTATTAGGATGGTTAGAAATGTAGTTATTTCTCTAACAAAACTCATCCCTGTTTGTGGTGAGCTTTATGAGGTGAGCTGTAACTTCCAGTCCTTCTCTCTTTTGTGTCTGAAAATTATTATTGCAAGAATGTCTTTCAATTTTCTTAAAACCCATAGATGAGTGAGACCATTCTGCATTTTTCTCTCTCTCTGACTTATTTCACTCAGCATAATAAATTCCATGTACACCCATGTATAGGAAAATTTCATGACTTCATCTCTCCTGACAGTTGCATAATATTGCATTCTATATATGTACCACAGTTTCTTTAGCCATTCATCTGTTGAAGAGTATCTTGGTTGTTTCTAGAGTCTTGCTATGGTAAATAGTACTGCAATGAATATAGGTATAAGGAAGTGATTTTTGTAATGTATATTTGTGTTCCTAGGGTATATTCCTAGGAGTGGTATAGCTGGGTCATATGGAAGCTCGATTTTCAATTTTTGGAGGAATCTCCATATTGCTTACCATAAAGGTTGAACTAGATGGCATTCCCACCAGCAGTGGATAAGAGTACCTTTCTCTCCACATCTCCGCCAACACTGCTTGTTCTCATTTTTTGTGATGTGTGCCAATCTCATGGTGTGAGATGGTTCATAGTTGTTTTGATTTGCATCTCCCTGATGATTAGCAATGTGGAGCATTTTTTCATGTGTCTTTTGGCCATGTGTATTTCTTCTTTGTCAAAGTGTCTGTCCATTTTGTCTCCCCATTTTATGATGGGATTAGGTGACTTTTTCTTGTAAAGTTCTGTCAGTGCCTTGAATATTTTGGAGATTAGCCCCTTATCTGATGGGTATTGGGTGAATAGTTTCTCCAACTCAGTGGGTTGCTCTTGTATCCTGGGTGCTATTTCCTTTGAGGAGCAGAGCTTCTCAGCTTAATATATTTTCATCTGTTAATATCTGCTTTCACTTGCTTGGAGAGAGCAGTTTCCTCCTTGAAGATTCATGTAGTCACAACGTCCTGGAGTGTTTTGCCTATGTGTTGTTGTATATATCATATGGTTTCGGGTCTGATATCGTGGTCTTTAATCTATTTGGATTTTGCCTTCATACATGAGGTTAACTGGGGGGTCTAAGTTCAATTTTTTTGCTAGTGGCTAGCCAGTTATTCCAATAACACTTGTTGAAGAGGCTTTCTTTGCTCCATTTAGGATTTCTTGCTCCTTTATCATAAATTAGGTGATTGCATGTCTGGGAAACATTCTCAGAGTATTCAAGCCTATTCCACTGATCTAAGGTCCTGTCTTTATTCCAATACTATGCTGTTTTGATAACTATTGCTTTGTAGTAAAGTTTAAAGTTAGGGAAAGTAATTCCTCTCAATAATTGCTTTAGCTAGTCTAGGGTTGTTTATTGTTCAAAATAAATTTCAATTGACATTGAGAGAAAGAATTGTCCTGGGATTTAATGCCATCTTTTTATCAAAATTTGGTGTGTCTTGGTCAGTCTTGTCTTAAAGTAGGTCTTTCAGTTTTTCTCTTAAGAATGGTTTTGTGTCTGTAAAGTTTCTGAGCTGTTGTTTGTCTGTGAAACCATGTATTCTTCCATCAAACCTGAAAGTGAGTTTTGCTGGGTACAGTATTCTAGGTGAAGCATTCATTTCATTGAGTTTTGTCACTATGTCCCACCACTGCTTTCTGACCTTGAGTGTTTCTGGTGACAGGTCTGCTGTAAATCTCAAGGATGCTCCCTTGAATATAATTTCTTTTTTTGATCTTGCTGCTTTCAGAATTCTGTCTCAATCTGTGGGATTCATCATTGTGACTAGGATGTGTCTTGGGGTATTTTTTCTGGGATCTCTTTTTGTTGGTACTCTTTGGGCATGCTGAATTTGATCGCATATATTCTTTATCTCTGGAAGTTTCTCTTTAATGATGTTCTTGACCATTGATTCTTCCTGGAAATTTTCTTCCTGGGTCTCTGGGACTCCAATGTTTCTTAAGTTGTTTCTGTTGAGCTTATCATCGACTTCTATTCACATTCTTTGATTAATTTTTCCATTGTTAATTTGCTTTAAGTTTTTTTTTACCAATCTCTCCCACTGTATGGAGTTATTATTTATCTCATCTTCCACAGCACCAATTCTATTCTCAGCTTCTGTTACCCTGTCCCAGTGCTTATCTATTTTGTCATTTAATTCATTTACTGTGCTTTTCAGGTTTGTTATTTGACCTGTTATTTCAGTTTGGAGTTTTGTGATTTCTGTCTTCATATTTTCTTGGTTCTTATTATTGTTCTGTTTAACTCGATCCATGGTTTCTTTGAGTTCTTTGAGCATCTTCCATATTTCTTGTCTAAACTCTTTATCTGAGAGATTGATTAGTTGGTTGGTCATTTTCTGGTCATCAGAATTGTCATCTTCATTCTCTATGTCTGATGCTGGCCTGCATTGTTTCCCCATTGTCACACTTGTATTTTGGGTTTTTTCTACGTGTTGTGGTGGTATTCATTGGCTAAATGATGTATGTGGCCACGCTCCTCTGGCCCCGCCCTTTCTGGGTGGGTCAACTTGCCTCCAAGGAAGGGGAGTCCTCTGTGGAAGAAGCCTCACACAGGATCAAATCTTACACCCGAGCACGCAGCAGAGAAGACAGTTCGGGGAGAAATGCTGGGCTTCGGTGATCCAGCACAGTTCTTAGTGTGCTTTTTCCTTCTTGTTGCAGTGGCATTCTTTCCTTAGAAAGAGCACACGACTACGTAGCAAAGAGGAGCAGCCGTGCTCTCTGGAGCCTCTGGGAGAGCAAATTTTCTGGGTCCTTTTGGCCCAATTCCAAGAGGTTCAGGAGACAGGACAGGAGACAAATACACACAGGGAGCACTCACAGTTTCTCACAGTTGGCCCCACTGGGCAGGCGTAGATTCATAGATTTTCCCAGCCTGACATCACAAACTGGGGACCTGCCTTCTGCAAAGTACTGCTTATAGCTGATTTTCACTTTTGGAAGCAGTTCCTTGGTGTTCTGGCCCTTGAATGAGCCTCTGGGAGAGCAAATTTTCTGGGCTCTTTTTGGCCCGCTCCCAAGAGGTTGAGGAGACAGGACAGGAGACAAGCACACACAGGCAGCACTCACAGTTTCTCACAGTCGGGCCCCACTGGGCAGGCGTAGATTCGTCAATTTTCGAGTGTTTCATTCTTAAAGATGTCTTCAGTTTCAGCCACATGAAGAATTCTGCCTAAGGTTATGCTTTTAGTATCATACGGTTTCAGGCGTTATATCAAGGATTTAATTCATTTTTATTTGACTTTTGTGCAATACTTTAAAGAGAAGCCTGAGTTAACTTTTTTGCACCTAGCTGACCAATTTTTTTCAGCACTACTTGGTGAAGAGGCTTTCCTTGCTCCACTTCATACTTTTGCTCCTTTATCAAAGATTAATAAATCATAGTCATTCTCAGAATACTCAAGATTATTCCATTGATCTTAGGGTCTGCCTTTATTATAATACCATGCTGTTTTAATGACTATTTCTTAAAGTTGAATTTTTAATGACTACAGCTTGAAGCTGGGGCCAGTGATGCCCCCCATCTTCTTTTCCCCAAGGATTGCTTTACCTATTAATGGAGGATTATTGTTTCATATGAATTTCAGGAGTGTTTGATCAATTTCTTTGAAAATGTTATTGGTGTCCTTATAGATATTGCAATAAGCCTGTACAATACTTTGGAAATTTTTTGTGGTATTAATTTTTCCAATCCTTAAGCAGTGTATATATTTCCATTTTCTGATTCTTTTATTTCTTGAATTAGTGTTTTGTAGTTTTCTTGTATATGTCTTAACTTATTAAGTTGACCCCAACACACTTAATTTTTTGAGGCACACTTGTGAATGGGATTTTAATCTCTTTCTTCACTTTTATTTTTTTCTTTATGAAAAATTATGGTTTTTTGCATTTTCATTTTGAAGTCTGCCATTTTACTATAAAAACTATTGTTTCTAGAAACAATTTTATAATTTTTTTTTAGGATTCTTTAAATATATCATCTGGAAACAGTGAAGCTTGACTTCTTCTTTTTCCTATCTAGATGCCCTTGATATCTTTTTTTGCCCAATTGCTATTGCAAGTATTTCCAGTAATTTACTGAGTAGAAGTAGATAGAATAGGCAATAATATCTGTGCCAGATCTTAGACTTTTATTTCTTTCCCATTGAGTACAGTATTTGCCACTGGCTTTTGATAAATGGCTTTGACTATATTGAGGAAAGTTCAGTTCTTCAATTCCCATCTTGTTGAGAGTTTTTAACTTGAATACGTGCTGGATCTTGTCAAGTGCTTTCTCTGCATCTATTGCTATTATCATATAATCTTAAGATTTAAAATTATTGATATTATGTATTATATTGATTGACTTGCATATAATACATCATTTTTGTATCTCTGGATGAATCTTACTCGGTCATGATGCATGGCCTCCATGATAAGTTGTTGGATTCTATTTGCTAGTGTTTTGTTAAGAATCTTTACATCTGTATTCATTACGATATTGAAATGTAATTCTCTTTTTTTGAGCATGTATATGTGATGTTTCTGATATCAGGGTGATGTTAACTGTATAGAAATTGCTTGAGAGTTATTTTGTTTTTTTAATTTTCTGGAAGAACCTGAAAGGTTTGGCACAGTACTCCCCCCACTTTTTTTATTTCTTTTTTTATTTTAATTATGACAACAAAGATGTAAAGAAGAGGACAGGGTAAAGTTACAGTGGAAGCCCAATCACCCATAAACAGAATTCTCGGTAGTCCCATCGATGATATCCCAGCCTTGAACTTTCAGCCAAAGAGCATTAATAAAAACAAAACTGAACCCATGTACAATACAATTTCTTGTCCCTCAAATCCCCAGTTGTAGTACATACTATTTCTTAGCAGCACACAATATAATCTAAAGACATTATACTTATGTAGCTCCTTACACATTGAGGGCAAAGTACATTTCTCTAGTTCCATGTACATACAAACTAGTTTAAGTTAACCTCAAAAGTTTTAGTGGCTTGTTTTTCTTAAGAATTAGAGTCAAGGGAACATAGTAAAAAATGGTATTAAAGTGGCATTTGTTTGCATAGGCCCATCAAAACATAAGGGACATGGAAAGACAAATTATGGTCTAAATACAAGGAGACCCTAACCCTGAAGTTTCCTGGCACAGGACTGACTCTAGGCTCCAGGCAAATTAGTTTGTCCAATTCGAGTCATCGTCTGTAGTGGCAATACACCTCCATTCCTCACATAGTCTCTGTTGTTGGTATCATGCTTCTGTATTAAAGATCCTGGAGTCTGCATATCCCATATTGCAGTCAGGATGGTACATAGCTTCCTCTCGTTTCACCTCACACTTAAGGGGCACTAGAGAGAACCATGTCCTATAGAGCAGGTCATTGATGTTGTCAAGTCTTCTCAGTGTAAATGGAAGTCTCTTTTTAGGGGGTCGATGTCAGACCCTTGATAGTGTCTTTCCTGGTAGAAGACTGCTTCCAGCTATTGCTGTAAAAGACCTTGGATGTTTCGTAGATAGCTTGCCTGGTTCCGGCGTGAATGGAGGATGCCCATTCTTCTGAGGCCTGTGCCAGGTCATTATATCAATGTTCAGGGTGTAAGGTACATTGTACTGAGATTTATTAGATAAGAACTTATCTGTATGTATGGTGTTTTCCCATTTTAATGTGTCTATGCAAACAAGGATCAATGCCATGGGGCGTTATTGGTGCATCTGTAGGCAATAGGAACAAGCCCTGCAATTTCCATGACATAGTTCAATCATAGGCATCAAACTGAGGGACAGTTCCACCAACAATCCTTACTGAACAGCTTACAAAGAATAGACAAGATGAAAAGTTAATAGAAACATCATGGTAGAAGAATATATAGAGAGTTACATCAGTTAAAGAAAATACCCATAAAATATTCAAAAGATATATGTGTTCAATTTGTGTCCTAAATAGTTCTGGGATTTGTTAGATATACTGTATGTCTTAGGTCAGAGATTAGAACTATGTGTTACTGAAGTTAAGAAGGGTAAATCTGGGGTAGTGATGGTTGGAAGGAGCAAATATTCGCGCGGGGGCACTAGCCCCCGCGCGGTTTGCAAAATGTAGACTGGTATGAAATTACCAGTGACAGACTGAGTATAGCTGAGCAGCTATCTGCCACCCACCAGATCGAACTCTACCCCCTAAGCCCCACCCTAGGCCAGTGTCCCGGCCCGGCCTGGGAGTGGGGAAAACCCAGGGTGCCCCGTCAGCTCCTCCCAGAAACCCACCTGGAGATCCGGAGGAATACTCCCCCCTTTTTTAAATATAATTTTTATTTTGAACATAGTGGCTTACATATTGTTGACAATAATATTTTAGGTACATATTTACATAAAATCAGAGAGATTCCCATCACCTATTTGTCCTTTCTATACCTCCATTTTTGTCCTACCTCCCAAATCCTCCTCCCTCACAACCAGGGCTGCTAGAAAATGTGGTCCCTTCTGTACCTAGTTTACTACTTAGTAGTCTTGCACCTGTTTGGTTTTGGTGCCTCCCTTATTTCCCCCTCTAACTGGGAGGCAGGACTAGATAGTTCAAGTTATGTGGTTTTGTTTGAAGAAGAGAAAAGTAATAAACTGGGGTAAAAGTCTAATACGCCGAGAATGGGCAGGATCCTTCTAGAGGCTCTCATCATCAGTTTGAGAGACGAAGGAGAAATATAAGGTGTAACACCCCAACAGTACAAAAAGAAGTGTCAAATATCCAGTGAGCACTCCAACAATAACAATGATAAGCACCACAAAAATAGCCATGGTCTTGAGATAAAAAACATGGCAGGGCATATAAAGAAAGAAAAGAAAAGAAGGAAAAAACATAAATGTAAATGGGGACAACAACTTCAATAACCACACCAAAACAAGGAAATTGACAAGAAGTAGATAGGTAAATAAAAATAAAAAATAGTAAAAAATGAGTGTTTAAAAAATAATATATATATAATGTTTTGTGCTTTTTGCCTTTTTTCCCCTCCTGCAATGGCACAGTAAATATTGGGGTCATTCGAAAAGGAATTCACTTGGCCTAAGAGATATGGGGTTTCTCCACCCTTGGAGTATATTGTCATGGGATTAACTATAGACTCCGTTCAGGTTCATTTACTCAACCCTTGGTGCTTTCGTGGTGTTTGGAAGGCTTCTGCTCCTTCCTGGGTGATAAAATCAGACCTCTGTATCTAGAGATCTCAGCATCTGCACAGTTCCAGGAGTGGGATTTATGATGAAGTCTTTCTTTGTCATTCTAGACGTTCTGTTCCCTCAGTGTCATTTTAATCCATCTTCTGTGGTTGGTGGTCTTGGTCTTTGCACTGATCCTAGGATGGAACCTAGGATAGCGTCTTTCATTGTGTTTCCGGAAGCCCCATTCCATTGCAATTGTCTCAGCCAGACCTTTGGAACTGGGGATCATGGTTGTTGTGCAGGTCAGAATTCAAACCCTAGACTAGGGCTTTTTTTATTGGTCCCAAGATATATACAGTCCAGTCATGGTTCTAGTAGCCAGTCATCTGTAAATCGCGATCTTGGCTTTTGGACTGACCAAAGGGTGACAAGTCTTTTGATTTTGTCTTATTATTAGCTAGTGAGGTAGGATAACCTGCTTTTAGGTCAAGTTGTTCCCATTTTCCTCGTTGTCAGGATATCACATTAGAGCAGGCACTTGTTGGTGGCCCAGCAGTATTTAAGGATTTCCTGGTTGGGATTTGTTTCCCATAGCTGTTGTGAAGAACTTTGTCATTTCTATGTCTGGGATCCAGGGTTCAAGGCTGGACGGATGGTGTCTAATCACCTGGGGTCTAAGTTGGGTCTGCATGACATATTTTCAAGGTGGGAGATATCCCTGTATTGTAAACAAGTATGAGTTCTTATCCTAGTAAATAAGAGCTTGTTTTTATATGTAGGATTTCCCCTTTTATTAGTGTGCTTTTGCAGGGAGGAATGGTGCTACATTATATTGTCGGTGCATTTGGGGGTGGACAGAGAAGAAAACAGAAACAGGTCACACACCCAAAAAAGATAAAAATAGAAATAAAAATATATGTGCTCACCTATGTATATGTAGAACAAACATTTTTTAAAAAATGAATTAAAGGAACAAAGTGATGCAAGAGACTACTTTACTTTTGGGGATAAGCAGGTAAGGAGGTGGTGTAATACAGGTCTTATACTTATGTTGAAAGTTTAGGTTTTCCCATTGTCTTTTGGGATTTTCTTGTGGTGTGTGGGTTCCCAGGCATCTTTCTATCACACCCCCTGACCTTCTTCACATTGGTAAAAATTTGCGGCAGGGAGGTCTTGAAAGAGCTCTTGCATTGGGGATACTTTTAGAGCTAAGTTCAGTTTCAAGTAACAGTCCACATTAGGGGGAGTTGGTAGGGAGGGCCACGCAGCCTGAGTCCGCAGGGGAGTTGGTTGACTTTTCTTGCAGGGGATGAGGTGTGGGTTTGACTGGATGTCCCTTCGCTTGGGTGCTGGGTACTGGTTCCTTGGGGTAGGAGATCAGTCTTGATGCCTAATGGATTAAGAACTGAGGGTGAAGAGTTTTAATATGGTGGGAGGTCTGGATGAGATTGAAGGGTGAAGGGATAGTTGGATTTCCAAAGGGGGGAAAGGGGAAAGTATATGGAAGGAGTAGGAAGGAAGAAAAGAGAAAATACATTAGAAAGAAAGGGAGAAGAGGACAGAAAAAAGGAAAAGAGAAGAAAGGTATAGAAAAGAAAAAATAAAAGAGAAAGTAGTAGTAGTTAGAAGAGAGGAGAAAATAGCAAGGGAATGCTAGTTTGCTTGAATGTGTTCGATGAGTAGGGCCTGTAGTATAAGTTTGTATGTCACAGTTGCTGCTTCGGTGGTCTGACTGGTCACGTGCTTCAAATCCTAAAAAAAGGTATAACCTAGAGATAAAGTATATGTTAGAGTTTTCTTGGGACATTCTCGTAGTGCAAGCTGGGTATGGTGTCTCGTGTGACTGGGCCCCAAGATGCCATCTTAGTTTGTCCACCCTTTGTATCCAAGAATGCCTGTGGATAGAAAAGCTGAGAGGTTATTTTAAATAAAGTAAGATTAAGACATTAAAACATAGTGTTATGAGATTTTCCATTGGAGTCAGTGATTTTCCATGGTGTTCTTTACCTGTGATCCTGTATAAGATCCCTAAGGGATTATTATGGGCCTTTGTATTAGAAGGCTGATTACATACTGTTATCTCAATGCTGCTGTTCCTGCTGTTGCTGATTTCTTTGTGGTATAATGTGTTGTGAAGAGTTTGTGTTGCTCCTTTTTCTTGTATTTTGGACCCTACTCCCGAGTATATGTTGACTATTATAGTGTTTGGAGTTTCTACCCTGTTAAACCCTGTTATTTGGTTGTTGAGTATTAGTTGTCTATAAGGTGTATGTTCTAGGTGCTTCAGAATAGTGCTATCATTCTGTGTTTATCTTTCGTATTCTGGCTTACTTCATTTAACATAATATTTCTAGGTCCATCCACATTGCTGCAAAGTCTGTGATTGTATCATTTCTGACTGCCATGTAGTATTCCATTATGCATAGATACCACATCTTAATGATCCATTCATCTGTTGTTGGGCATCGAGGTTGGTTCCAGGACTTGGATATTATACTGAGTGCTGCAATAAATAGTGGGGTGCACACAGTTTCTTCCTTAAAGATGCCTTTAGTCTCAATGTCATGGAGTGTTCTACCTACATGTTGTTCTATATACCTTATAGTTTCAGATCTGATATCAATGTCTTTAATCCATTTGGATTTTACCTTCGTAGATGGTGTTAGCTGGAGGTCTGAGTTTGCTTTTTTGCAAGTGGCTAACCAATTGTGTCAACACCATTTGTTGAATAGGCTTTCTTTGCTCCATTTAGGATTTCTTGCTCCTTTATCAAAAAATAGGTGGTTATATGTCTGGGGAACATTTTCTGAGTACTCAAGACTATTCCACTGATCTGAGGGTCTCTCTTTATTCCAATACCATGCTGTTTTGATAACTATTGCTTTGTAATACAGCTTAAAATTGGGGAAAGTAATGCCTCTCGTATTCCTTTTTCCAAATACTGCTTTAGCTATTCGAGGGTGTTTATTTTTCCAAATAAATTTTAGAAGTGTTTGATCCACTTCTTTGAAGAATGTCATAGATATCTTTAGAGGAATCTAAACAAGTGGAAGCAGAGATAAACAGAAGGGAATATATTAAGCTGAGAAGATTCTGCACCTCAAAGATGATAGTGCCCAGAATACAAAAGCCACCCACTGAGTGGGAGAAATTATTCACCCATTACCCATCAGATAAAGGACTAATATCCAAAATATACAAGGTACTGACAGAACTATACAAGAAAAAGTCATCTAACCCCATCAAAAAATGGGGAGAAGAAATGCACAGACACTTTGTAAAAGAAGAAATGCAAATGAACAAATGGCACATGAAAAAATGCTCAACATAAGTAATCGTCAGGAAAATTCAAATCAAAACAACTATAAGGTACCACCTCATGACACTGAGACTGGCACACATCACAAAGAAGGAAAACAAGCAGTGCTGGTGTGGATATGGAGAGAAGGAAACTCTTTTTCACTGCTGGTGGAAATGCCATTTAGTCCAACCTTTATGGAAAGCAATATGGAGATTCCTCCTCAAACTGGAAATTGAGCTCCCATACAATCCAGCTATACCACTCCTAGGAATATACCCGAGGAACACAATACAAAAATACCTTCCTCACACCTATATTAATTGCAGCGCTATTTACAATAGCCAGACTCTGGAAACAACCAGGATGCCTTTCAACAGATGAGTGGCTAAAGAAATTGTGGTACATATATATACACAATGGAATACTATGCAGCCATCACTAAAATTAAGTCATAAAATTTTCCTATACATGGATGTACATGGAATCTATTATGCTGAGTGAAATAAGTCAGAGAGAAAGAGAAAAATGGAGAATGGTCTCACTCATGTATGGGTTTTAAGAAAAATGAAAGACATTTTTGCAATAATTCTCAGAGACAAGAGAGATGAGGGCTGGAAGGTGCAGCTCATGACATGAGCTCACCACATAGTGATGTGTACAGTTAGAGAAATAACTACACTGATAACTATCCTAACAGTGCGAATGAATGAGAAAGGTAGAAAGCCTGTCTCGAGTACAGGTGTGGGTGGTGTGGGGAGGAGGGAGATCTGGGAAATTTGTGGTGGGAATCTTGCACTGGTGAAGGGGGGATGTTCTTTATATGACTGTAATCATACAACTACAATCATATTTGTAATCATGGTGTTTAAATAAAGATAAAAAACATAGAGATGACCAACAGATACATGAAAAAAAGAGAAAAAAAAAGACTTGCTTGGTATATGAGCTCAGGTCAAAACCACAGCATAGAGACTGTATAGTTTGTTATTTTAACCCACAAATTCACCAGTGATATAAAATGGCATTGTTCCTTTTTGCACAGGCACACTAAAATCAGGAACTTTTTTTTTGTGTGTGTGTGTGGTTTTTGGGTCACACCAGCAGTGCTCAGGGGTTATTCCTGGCTCCAGGTTCAGAAATTGCTCCTGGCAGGCACGGGGGACCATATGGGATGCCAGGATTCGAACCGATGACCTCCTGCATAAAAGGCAAACACCTTACCTCCATGCTATCTCTCCGGCTCCTAAAATCAGGAACTTTTATGTGTAAAAAGAAGTTTTTATGTAATAGGGATAAGAAAGTATAAATTTTATAGTGTAGGGGATCCTTCCATCCTTGTCAGGAGAGACTAGATAGCCTTAATCAATTGGATATTGACTGTCCATTCTGAATCCCAGATCCCAATCTTAGAACTGGCACAGTTTCCTGCACCACACCAGGAATCAAACTTCCCCCAGGGGAAGCCCAAATAGCATTCTGGTATCAACTTGTGCCAGAATAGGTTCATATGACACCCTGATGATGAGGAAACACCACCACTTGATCTAAGGGTAGGTTACCCTACCTCACCACCTAACACTGAGATGAAATCAGAAGAAGCTCCATCCTAGGATTTGTGCAAAAACTAAAATATCTAATTACTGAAGACTGACTTTGACAACCGTGACTGAACAGAACTTCTCCGAGGACCATAAAGAAAGACCTTGTAGATGGACAACCAACATGCCCAGACTCTGTATTCAGTCTTCTGACAGTATGCTTCATGGGTGGAGACACACTGTATCTCTTAGGCCAAGGAAATTTTCTTTCTATTTTCCCCAACGTTTACTGTGCCTATACAAACAAAACAAAACAAAAACAAACAAAATAACTTGCCGCATCTGCCCCCTGTTTCTTTTTATTTCTTTCTCTTAATCTTATTTATATCTTCTAGATAGGGGCTCCTCCTTTTTTAGAGAACATTATATATTATATACAATATATAATTATACATAATAGCATTATATATTATACATAACATTTTATATATTCTGTTTCTGTTGTTCTGTTTCATATTTCTATAGCTTTCTACAAATTGAGAAAAGAAAAAAATGTGAATGGGACCCAGGGGCCAAGTGGTCTCAAGAGTACTGAGTTAAAAAAAAGTTCAGATCTAAATACCCAAGCCAATGTCAACATCAAATAGGATCAAGAGACCCTAAACTATAACAAGCTAAAGATAGAATGAGCCTGTTATACTTGTAGTCTAGGGGCCTAAGTTTGGAAGTATAGGATGCATGCTGGGCACTATAGTGGAGGTTGGTCAACACTGGTGGTGGAAATGGCCCTAATTCACTGTCATTATATGCGTGAGATACAACTGTGAAAGACTTGTAATTCACAATGGTCTCAATAAAATTTAAAAATATTTTTATTAAAACATAAATTTTTCATTAAAAAATAAATCAATAATTTTTCTCTTATATATATCCAAAAGAATCTGTAAATCAATTTCATTGAATCTATAAATAAATTTTGAGTGAAATTACTCCTTTCACTGTTGAATTTAGAGTTTAGATATACTTCAATATACAGGATTTAATTAATATCTTACATTAATTCTTTGTAATATTAAACAGGAGATGTTGCATACATTTAGTCAATTGTTTTTCCATATACTTTTGTTAATTTTGTTATTTTTAGAAATATATTTTACACTTCATTCTCAGAAACACCTTTTTCATTTAATATCTATTTAACAGAGTTAGAATCTAATGTCTTATGTTTAAATAATTATAAGTTTGAATCTGTATTCAGTAAACTCAGATCAAAAGTAGTATTGCAATATAATCTTATATTAATGGCATTGCTTGTATTGCACTCTCAATCTGCCTAATAACCAAGAGATAAAATGGGGAAAAAAGAATTGGGCATAGAGCTTCATCTAAAATTAAAAATTATAAATTTTCATTGCAGTGTTTGGCTCCATGTCATATTTAATTAAAATGTACTTGGTGGAAAATTATTTGGAAAGGAGAGACACATTAAATGGAAGAGCATGTGCCTAGGATATACAAATTGAGTTTATTTCCTTGCATTGCCTGCCCCTGACTCTGACATAAGAGCACCATATACCCAAGCAGAAAACCATCAGGTCTGACCCAAAGAATGAAACTGAAAAGTAACATGAAATATTGCTGTACTCTTTCTCCATCTCAAAGTTGTAACTATATTAATTCATTCCAAAACAAGTATTCATAGTAGGTAATGGACTGCAATCTTGCTTCTTCCATCTAAGATATTTAGATACATGGAAGCAGCAGTAAGACAATTTGAAAAAAACTAAGTAGGGGCCGGGCGGTGGCGCTAAAGGTAAGGTGCCTGCCTTGCCTGCGCTATCCTTGGATGGACCGCGGTTCGATCCCCCGGTGTCCCATATGGTCCCCCAAGCCAGGAGCAACTTCTGAGCGCATAGCCAGGAGTAACCCCTGAGCGTCACCGGGTGTGGCCCAAAAACCAAAAAAAAAAAAAAAAGAAAAAAACTAAGTAATTCTAGCAGGCAGGAATTGAGATGTCTGCTGTGTGAGAACAAAAGAAGTGATAGTGTTGCATTTTTCTCTCTAGAAACTATCTGGCCACAGATAAGGTTTTGCTTGACTTTGTCTCTAAGGTTTTGCTATACTTTAGCTCTCATTTGAGTAAACTTTCTGGACATCTTTGAAACTTTATTTATTCTTAAAATTGGGTATAGACCATTATTATTACTATTTTAAGTATCTTGCCTAAACTCTATATTGTTGTGCACCAAGTTCACTGGATGCTTATTATTACTTTAAATAGTTGTGCTTTACTGCCTCCTCATGGATAAACAGAGTTCATGACATGTGCCAAAGAGATCTCTTCTGTTAGTCTAACTTCATAAAATGTTTATAACAGATATTAAGCCACACTGATGTATTTGTTGACTGTAATCCACAAAGCATAGAGATTTCAGTATAGTGAATACATTGTAGTATAGTAAGCAGACCAAGTTTAACTGATAAGTATAATGAATATATGATAGTGGCTGGAAAATAAAATAAAAATTGAGGTGACACAGGGCTGAAGCAATAGCGCAGCGGTAGGGCATTTGCCTTGCACTTGGCTGATCCAGGACGGACCTCGGTTAGATCCCCGGCATCTCATATGGTCCCCCAAGCCAGGAGCGATTTCTGAGCGCATAGCCAGGAGTAATCCCTGAGAGTCGCTGGGTGTGTCCCTTCCAAAAAATATCGAGGTGACAGGCAAGAAAGATATCGAAGTAATTAAATTATTCTGAAGATTCAAATTAAATAAATTTTGTGGGTTTAATATCAACTTAAAATGTATTCACGGTTATAGAGGATTCCATATCAAAATTAAGTGTGATTGTGAGAACTCTGAGATGTGACATTGACTTTCATTAAATCACAGTATATTCAGTGGTACATATATAAAGAAAAATAGGACTTAGATTTTTTTTTTTTTTTTGGTTTTTGGTTTTTGGTTTTTGGGCCACACCCGTTTGACGCTCAGGGGTTACTCCTGGCTATGTGCTCAGAAATCGCCCCTGGCTTGGGGGGACCATATGGGACGCCGGGGGATCGAACCGTGGTCCATTCCTTGGTAGAGCTTACAAGGCAGACACCTTATCTCTAGCGCCACCTTCCCGGCCCCGACTTAGATTTATTTTAAAAATTATCTATGCCAAATAAAGGAATTTACTATATAATTTTAAAATCTGAATACAGACTAATGATGTGGTTTTATGAGCTTTGTATATTATCAATGAAGACATTAGAAATGTGTATGGGGGGTGGAGCAGTGGAGCAGCAGCAGGGCATTTGCCTTGCAAGCAGCTGACCTATGACTGACTGAGGTTCGATCTTCCAGTGTCCCATATGATCCCCCAAGCTAGGAGTGATTACTGAGCACATAGCCAGGAGTAATCCCTGACTGTCACTGGGTGTGGCCCAAAATGAAAGAAAGAAAGGAAGGAAGGAAGGAAGGAAGGAAGGAAGGAAGGAAGGAAGGAAGGAAGGAAGGAAGGAAGGAAGGAAGGAAGGAAGGAAGGAAGGAAGGAAGGAAGGAAGGAAGGAAGGAAGGAAGGAAGGAAGGAAGGAAGGAAGGAAGAAGGAAGGAAGGAAGGAAGGAAGGATAGAAAGAAAGAAAGAAAGAAAGAAAGAAAGAAAGAAAGAAAGAAAGAAAGAAAGAAAGAAAGAAAGAAAGAAAGAAAGAAAGAAAGAAAGAAAGAAAGAAAGAAAGAAAGAAAGAAAGAAAGAAAGAAAGAAAGAAAGAAAGAAAGAAATATAAAAAATAAAAATAAAACAAACCAACAACAAAATGCTCAGCCAGTAAAATACCTCTTAGTAGACCTTAGACCCATTTTGTGATAGGACAATTTTCACAAATTTTCTTTTAATGAAGTTCTTTTGGATAATTCTATTAACATCTTGTACCAAACAATAGTAAGTAAATTATTTATATCTGCCATGGGGCAGGCTTCACAGTGGTTGGGGAAATGATGACAGGGTGGAATGTTACATTGTTGCCGGGATTATTATTGGGCTATTGAATGCCAGATATAACTGTCTTATGGACAACTCAGTAAACCATAGTGTCTAAAATAAATTTAATGAAAAACATAAAAAAGAATAACAGTGAGATTTAAAATTTAAAAGTAAATGTAAATTTTTACACTTAAAACTATTAAAATATTAAATTGATATTAAACTAATATTAAATACCAAATATATTAAATTGATATTAAAATAATATTTAATATATTACAAATAATATTAAATAAGAGGAGTTATCCATTAGGGATGAGAACTCAATAATTTCTTGTTAAAGGAGGCCTTCCACTCTGAACATTTGCCTTGGTGACTTGACTTGGACATCAACAGTTTACCCCTGACCCTTTGGTCCAGCACAGTTCACTGCACCTATACCAGGAATTGACAATCTATCAGTGCAGACCCTGGATCTGCACCTTCTGGCGACAGTCTGGTCTCCTCAATATCTAGAAAAGTTCTGGAAATCGGAGTCTTTTCCAACCCTGAAGAGGGATGGGACAGACCCCTTTCTAACAATACACTCCTATAGCAGATGAGAAGCTAAGGGCCATATTCGGCAAAAGCTGTGTGAGGAGAACCTTTTCTATGACTTTGAAGACAATGGGGTTAGACAAATTAGTGTGCCTGGAGCCTGAAGATGGCCCTAAGGCAGGATGATTTCTGGATAGGGATACACTGATGATACGCCAAAAAGCTTTTCTTTGTTTTCCCAACTATTGTTGTGCCTATGCAAAATATTGCCAATCTTTATCTTTAGATATCTATTCCATAATCTAGAATCTTGGGATGGGAATTATGTTGTTTTTCTAGACAGTCAATTAGGGGGAGATGTTGATTTTACTGGTCCTACGCTAATCAGTTCTTACGTCATCCTAAAATGTGATCTGGTGATGGAGTTTTGAATTATTCCCTACTTGGCATTCCTCTGCCACCATACAGTGTGGCCTGATTCATGTCAATAAAAGCAGGGGTCTGAGAAAAGCAAGGGCTCATTCTTCAGTCTTCTTCCCCTGAGCTAAGTTCCTTTCTAGGAGCAGAAAGCATGTGTGATTGTATTCCGTGCTGGAGTGCTGGATTTTCTGAATCCGTTCTTGTACCTTTTCAGTGTGTAGATTATTTCCTGCGTCAACATTTGCTTCCAGATCCACATCTCCCCAGTGTTCTGATGTTTGAACCAGAGATTAATTCAATATAGAAGGATTTCAGCCTTTGGACTGAACACTCACTCATTGACCTCTTTCTGGTATCTTTTTTATTTAGAATCTAACCTTCTTTTGGGGCAAGGACAGAAATAGTTATCAGGAAAAAAGTACTTATCCAATGTTTTGTTAAGCCTAGATGGGTGAAGGGAAGAAGAAGGTAGAGCAAAGTATCTGTTTTGGGGACAGCAGGTTGTGAGTTCTGAGTGTTGTAGCAACAGAATGTGCAAAGGAAGGCCCTACTCACTGTGCTATCACTCTTGCCCCAGCCTGTCTCTAGTTTTTACCTTTCATATATAATTTATGACAATTTTAATAACAGAATACTTTATTTAGACTCATTTAATAACGAATATTTATTAAAATAAATATTTTAGTAGACTAATAAAACACTTTATTTACAAAGTTGTTAATGGAGAGAGAGCATAGCAATAGTGCATTTGTTTTCACATTTGTCTATCCAGGATGGACAGTGCTTTGAATCCTGGAATCTGATTTGTTCTCCCGAGCTTGCCAGAAATTATTTTTGAGCACAGAGCCAGGGGTAACCACTGTGCATGACCCAAAAAACAGAACCAAAAAACCCCCAAATTTGTTAATGATATTTAGTCATACAATGTACACCCCACCCCCCTTAGCAGTACCTATTTCTCACTGCTCAAGTGCCCAGTTTTTCTCCTGAACACTCCCTCCTTGCCTGCATCTGGGCAGACATTTTACTTCTCTCTCCCATTTGTCCTTTTTAGACCCAAGCTCAAGGCAGGAATCAGCCCAGATGCTCAATGGTGGGTACGATCACTTGGGTGCTGGGGCAGGAAGAGATGATGCTCTTTGGTGTCTACTTGGCAGACCATAGAAAACCAGGCAGAAAAAAACACAGCAGCTCTTAACAATAGCTACTCTGGGCCAAAACACAAGACAGGAATCAGCCTCAGAATAAATGTGCGGGGAAATCTTCCCAAGGGACGGGTATTGAGCAGATGATGATGCTGTCGTCTACTTGGATGACTCTTGCTGAAAAGCAGGCAGAAAGCAATACAGCAGCTATTTACAATAACTCCAGTGGACACAAACACACGGTAGAATCAGCCCCAACGCTCACTGGTGGGGACTGTTCCCGGTGATAGGCCATGAAGAGATGAGGCTCCTTGTCATCCTCTTCACTGACCATAGAAAACCAGGAAGAAAGAAACAAAGCAACTCTAAACAATAGCTCCAGGGGGCCCAAATACAAAACAGGAATCAGCACCAAGCTAAATGTGCAGGGACAGCTTCCCAAGGGATGGGCCTTGAAGAGATAATGATACTGTCGTCTTCTTTATGGCTCACGCAGAAAGCAGGCAAAAAATCAGCTCTTTATAATAGCTCCAGTGGGCCCAAACACAAGACAGATTTCAGACCCACACTAAATATGCGGGGACATCTTCCTAAAAGATGGGTATTGAGAAGATGGTGATGCTGTCGTCTTTTGGATGGCTCACGCAGAAAAGCAGGCAGAAAGCAACAGCAATAGCTCCAGTGGATCCAAGCACATGGCAGAAATCAGCCCCCACGTTCACTGGTGGGGACAGATTCATGGGTGCTGTGCGATGAAGAAATGATGCTACTTGGCATCTCCTTGGCTGACCATAAAAAACCAGGCAGAATGAAAAATAGCAGCTCTTAACAATAACTCCAGTGGGCATGAACATAAGAAAGGAATAATCCCCATACTAAATGTCCGGACAGCTTCCCAGGGGCTGGCTCGTGAAAAGATGATGATGCTGTCGTCTTCTTAGATGGCTCACGCTGAAAAGCAGGCAAAAATTCACACAGCAGCTCTAAATATTAGCTAGAGTGGGCCCACACACAAGACAGTATTCAGCTCGCACACTCATTGGTGGGAAAACCTTCCTGGGTGGTGGGCAATGAAGAGATGAAGCTCCTTGGCATTTCTTTCTGACCATAGAAAGCCAGAAAGAAAGAAACAAAGCAGCTCATAACAATAGCTCCTGTGGGCCCTAACACAAGACAGGAATCAGCCCCACAATAAATGTGCAGGTACATCTTCACAAGAGATGGGGACTGAGAAGACGATGATACTGTCGTCTTCTTGGGTGGCTCACGCTGAAAAGCAGGCAAAAAGCCACACAGCAGCTCTTTACAATAGCTCCAGTGGACCCAAGCAAATGGAAGAAATCAGCTCCCACTCTCACTGGTGGGGAAAGATTCTTGGTGCTGTGCCATGGAGATGATGCTCCTTGGCGTCTACCTAGCTGACCATAGAAAACCAGGCAAAAAAGAAAAACAGCAGCTCTTAACAATAGCTCCAGGGGCCTGAACATAAGAAAGGAATGAGCCTCACACTAAAGGTGCAGGGACAACTTTCCAAGGGAAGGGCATTGAGGACATGATGATGCTGTCATCTTCTTGGATGGCTCACGCTGAACAGCAGGCAGAAAGCAACACAGCAGCTCTTTACAATAGTTCCACTTGACCCAAGCAAACGGCAAAAATCAGCACCCATGCTCACTGCTGGGGACAGATAATTGAGTATTGTGCCAAAAAGAGATGATGCTCCTTGGTGTCTTCTTTGCTGACCATAGAAAACCAGGCAGAAAGATAAACAGCAGCTCTTACCAATAGCTCCAGTGTGCCCAAACACAAGACAGGATTCAGCCCGCACGCTCATTGGAGGGGACAGATCCTGTGTGCTGGGCCATGAAGAGATGCAGCTCCTTCGCATATCTTGCTGACCATAGAAAACCAGGCAAAAAGAAAAACAGCAGCTCTTAACAATAGCTCCTTTGGGCCCAAACACAAGACAGAATCAGCCCCACACTAAATGTGTGGAGAAATCTTCCCAAGGGATAGGCATTGAGGAGATGATGATGCTATTGCCTTCTTAAGTGGATCAAAACACACAGCAGGAGTCAGCCCCCATGTTCACTGGTGGGGACTTCTATGGGTATAGGCCACGAAGAGATGATGCTCCTTGTGATCCTCTTGGCTGACCATAGCAAACCAGGAAGAAAGCAACAAAGCAGCTCTTAACAATAGCTCCATTGGGCGCCAACAGAAAATAGGATTCAGCCCGAACTCTCATTGATGGAGACAGCTTCCTTGGTGCTGGGCCTTGAAGAGATGAAGCTCTTTGGCATTTCTTGCTGACCATAGAAAACCAGGCAGAAACAAACACAGCAGCTCTTAACAATAGCTCCTGTGCACCCAAATACAAGGCAGGAATCAGTCCCACATTAACTTTGTGGGGATATCTTCCCAAGGGATGAGCATTGAGGAATTGATGATGCTGTCGTCTTCTTGGATGGCTCACACAGAAAAGCAGGCAGAAAGCAACACAGCAGCTCTTTACAACAGCTCAAGTGAACCCAAGCACATGGAAGGAATCAGCCTCCACTCTCACTGGTGGGACAGATTCCTGGGTGCTTGGCCATGAAGAGATGATGCTCCTTGGCCTCTTCTTAGCTGACCATAGAAAACAAGGCAGACAGAAACACAATAGCACTTAATAACAGCTCCACTGGGCCCAAACATTAGAAAGAAATCAGCCCCACACTAAATGTGCGGACAGCTTCCCAGGGGCTGACCTTTGAAGAGATGATGATGCTGTAGTCTTCTTGGATGGCTCACGCTGAAAAGCAGGCAGAAAAAAACACATCAGCTCTTAACAATAGATACAGTGGGACCAAACACAATAACAATCAGCCCCACACAAAATATGAGGGGACAGATTCCCAAGGGATTGGTCTTGAGGAGATGATGATGCTGTCATCTTCATAAATGGCTCACGCAGAAAAACAGGCAGAAAGCAACACAGCAGCTCTTTACAATAGCTCTAGTGACCCCAGCACACGACAGGAATCAGCCCCCATGCTCGGTGGGGGGGACAGATTTGATGTTCCGGGCCATGAAGACATGATGCTTCTTGGCGTATTCTTGGCTGACCATAGAAAACCAGGCATAAAGAAACACAACAGCTCTTAATAATAGCTCCAGTGTGCCCGAACATAAGAAAGGTATCAGTCCCACACTGAATGTGCAGGACAGATACCCAGGGGCTAGCCCTTGAAAAGATGATAATGCAGTCATCTTCTTGGATGGCTCATGCAAAAAAGCAGGCAAAAAGTTAACACAGCAGCTCAGAACATTAGCTCCGGTGGCCCCAAACAAAAGACAGGATTCAGCCCACATGCACATTGGTGGGGACAGCTTCCTGGATGCTAGGCTATGAAGAGATAAAATTCCTTGACATTTATTGCTGAACCATGCAGAAAGAAACATATCAGCTCTTTACAATTGCTCCAGTGGACAAAAGCACACGGCAAAAATCAACCCACACGCTCCCTGTTGGGGACATTCTTGGGTGCTTGGCCATGAACAGATGATGCCCATTGGCGTCCTCTTGACTGACCATAGAAAACCAGGCAGAAAGAAACACAACAGCTCCTAACAAAAGCTCCAGTGGGCCCGAACATAAGAAAGGAATAATCCCCACACTAAATGTGCGAGACAGCTTCCCAGGGGCTGGACCTTGAAGAGAAGATGATGCTGTCGTTTCTTTGATGGTTCATGCAGAAAAGCAGGCAAAAATTAACACAGCAGCTCTTAAGAATAGCTCCACGGGCCCAAGCACAATACAGGAATCAGCCCCACACTAAATGTGCGGGGATATCTCCCCAAGGGATGGCCATTGAGGAATTGATGATGCTGCCATCTTCTTGGATGGCTAACGCGGAAAAGCAGACAGAAAGCAACACAAAAGCTCTTTACAATAGCTCCAGTGGACCCAAACACGTGGCAGGAATCAGCCCCCACGCTCATAGGTGAGGACTGTTCCTGGGTGATAGACCAAGCAGAGATGATGCTCCTTGTCATTTTTTTGCATGACCATAAAAAACCATGAGGAAAGCAACAAAGCAGCTCTTAACAGTAGCTCCGTGGGCCCAAAGAAAAGACTGGAATCAGCGCCACACTAAATGTGCAGGGAAAGCTTCCCATGGGATGGGCCTTGAAGAGATGATGATTCTGTCGTCTTCTTGGATGGGTCATGAAGAAAAGCAGGCAAAAAGCCGCACAGCAGCTCTTAACAATAGCTTCAGTAGGACCAAACACAATACAAATCAGCACCACACTAAATATGCGGGACAACTTCCCAAGGGTTTGGTTTCAAGAGATGGTGATGCTGTTGTCTTCTTAGATGGCTCGGGCAGAAAAAAAAGGCAGAAAGCAACACAGCAGATCTTTACAATAGCTCTAGTGACCCCAGGACACGACAGGCATCAGGACTCATGCTCACTGAGGAGGACAGATTCTTGGGTGCTGGGCCATGAAGAGATGAATCTCCTTGGCGTCTTCTTGGCTGACTATAGAAAACCAGGCAGAAAGAAGCACAACGACTCTTAACAATAGCTCCAGTGGGCCCGAAAAAAAGAAAGAAATCAGCCCCACTAAATGTGCAGGACTGCTTCTCAGGGGCTAGCCCTTGAAAAGATGTTGATGCAGTCGTCGTCTTGGATGACTCACGCAAAAAAAGTAGGCAAAAATTAACAACAGCTCTGAACAATAGCTCCAATGGGCCCAAACAAAAGACAGGATTCAGCCCGCACACTCATTGGTGAGGACAGCTTCCTGGATCCTAGGCCATGAAGAGAAGATGCTCCTTGACATTTCTTGATGACCATAGAAAACCAGGCAGAAACAAACACAGCAGCTCTTTACAATAGCTCTAGTGGACCCAAGCACATGGCAGGAATCAGCCCCCAATCTCACTGGTGGGGACATATTCTTGGTTGCTTAGCCATGAATAAATAATGCTCATTGGCATCTTCTTGGCTGACCATAAAAAAACTGGGCAGAAAAAACACAACACTCTTAGCAATAGCTCCAGTGGGCCCAAACATAAGAAAGGAATAATTCCCACATTAAATGTGCAAGATAGCTTCAGAGGGGCTGGCCCTTGAAGAGATAATGGTGCTGTCATCTTCTTGGATGGCTCACACAAATAAGCAGACAAAAATTAACATAGCAAAACTTAACAATAGTTCCATGAGCCCAAACACAAGACGAGATTCAGCTCACACGTGCATTGGTGGGTTCAGCTTACTGGGTGGTGAGCCATGAAGAGACAAAACTCCTTGGCATTTCTTTCTGACCATAAAAAAACAGGCATAAAGAAACAAAGCAGCTCTTAACAATAGCTCCAGTGGGCCCAAACACAAGACAGGAATCAGTCCCACACTAAATGTGTGGTAACATCTCCCCAAGAGTTGGGCATTGAGGAGATGATGAAGCTGTCGTCTACTCTGACGGCTCATGCGTAAAAGCAGGCAAAAAGCAACACAGCAGCTCTTTACAATAGCTCCAGTGGACCCAAACACAAAAAAGGAATCAGCCCCCATGCTCACTGGAGGGGACTGTTCTTGGGTGATATGTGAAGAAGAGATGATTCTCCGTGTCATTCTCTTGGCTGACCATAGAAAACCGGGAAGAAAGCAACAGAGCAGCTCTTAATAATAGCTCCAGTGGGCCCAAACACAAGGCAGGATTCAGGCCGAATTCTCATTGATGGGGACAGCTTTCTGGGTGCTGGTCCATGAAGAATGAAGCTCTGTGGCATTTCTTGCTGACCATAAAAAACCAGGCAGGAAGAAAAACAGCAGCTCTTAACAATAGCTCCTGTGGTCCCAAATGCAAGACAGGAATCAGTCCCACACTAAATGTGCAGGGACATATTCCCAAGGGAAGGGCATTGAGGAGATGATGATGCTGTTGTCTTCTTAGATGGCTCACCCAGAAAAGCAAGCAAAAATTAACACAGAAGCTGTTAACAATAGCTCCACTGTACCCAAGCATATGGCAGGAATCATCCCCCACCCTCACTGGTGGGGACTGTTCCTGGGCGATAGTCCGAGAAGAAATGATGCTCCTTTTCATCCTCTTGACTGACCATAGAAAACCGGGAAGAAAGCAAGAAAGCATCTCTTAACAATAGCTCCAGTGGTCCCAAACGAAAGACAGGAATCAGCCCCACAATAATTGTGTGGGGACAGCTTCCTAAGGGATGGGCCTAGAAGAGATGATGATTCTATCGTCTTCTTGGATGGCTCACAAAGAAAAGCAGGGAAAAAGCAACAGCAGCTCTTAAAATAGACCCAGTGTGCCCAAATACAGGACAGAATTCAGCCCCACACTAAATATGTGGGGACAGTTTCCCAAGGGATCGGTCTTGAGGAGATGATGATTCTGTCGTATTCTTGGTTGGCTCACACAGAAAAGCAGGCAGAAAGCAACAAAGCAGCTCTTTACAATACCTCCAGTGGACCCAAGCACACGCAGGATTCAGATCCCACGCTTATTGGTGGGGACAGATTCTTGGGTGCTTGGCCATGAAGAGATGATGCTCCTTGGCATCTTCTTAGCTGATCATAGAAAACCAGGCAGAACCAAACATAGCAGCTCTTAAAAATAGCTCCAATGGGCCCAAACATAAGAAAGTAATCAGCATGATACTAAATGTGTGGGAGAGCTTCCCAGGGGGTGGCCCTAGAAGAGATGAAGATGCCGACGTCTTCTTCGATGGCTCAAACAGAAAAGCAGACAAAAATTAACACAAACGCTCTTAAAATAGCTCCAGTGGGCCCTAACAAAAGACAGGTTTCAGCCCTCAATCTCATTGGTGGGGACAGCTTCCTGGGTGGTGGGCCATGAAGAGATGAAGCTCCTTGGCATTTTTCGCTGACCATAGAAAACCAGGCAGGAAGAAACACAGAAGTTCTTAACAATAGCTCCTGAGTGCCCAAATACAAGTCAGGAATCAGTCCCACACTAAATGTGTGGGGACATCCTCCGACGGGATGGGCATTGAGGAGATGATGATGCTGTTGTCTTCTTGGATGGCTCTGCAAAAGCAGGTAGAAAGCATCAGAGCAGCTCTTTACAATAGCTACAGTGGACCAAAACGCACGGTAGGAATCAGCCCCCATGCTCACAGGTGGGGACTGTTCCTGGGTGATCGGACATGAAGAGATGATGCTTCTTGTGATCCTCTTGGCTGACCATAGCAAACCAGAAAAAAAGCAACACAGCAGCTCTTTACAAAAGTTCCAGTAGACCAAAACACACGGCAGGAATCAGCCCCCACGTTCAATGGTGGAGACTGTTTCTGGGTGATAGGCCATAAAGAGATGATGATCCTTGTCATCCTCTTAGCTTACCATAGAAAACCAGGAAGAAAACAACAAAGCAGCTGTTAACAATAGCTCCAGTGGCCCAAACAAAAGGCAGGAATGTGTGGGTACAGCTTCCCAAGGGATGGGCCTTGAAGAGATGATGATTCTGTCTTCTTCCTGGATGGCTCAAGCAGAAAAGCATGCAAAAAGCCATACAGCATCTCTTAACAATAACTCCAGTGGGACCAAACAAATGACAGGAATCAGCCCCACACTAAATGTGTGGGGATATCTTCTGAAGGGATTGGTCTTGAGGTGATGATGATGCTCATATCTTCTTGGATGGCTCACGCAGAAAATCAGGCAGAAAGAAACACAGCACCTCTTTACAATAGCTCCATTGGACCCAATCACACAAGATTCAGCCCCCAGGTTTATTTTTGAGGACAGGTTCTTGGTGCTGGGTCATGAAGAGATGATGATCCTTGGCGTCTTCTTGGCTGACCATAGAAAACCAGGCAGAAAGAAACAGAGCAGCTCTTATTCATAGCTCCAGTGGGCCTGAAAATAAGAAAGGAATCAGCCCCATACTAAATGTGCCTGACAGCTTCCCAGGGGCTGGCCTTGAAAGATGATGCTGTCATCTTCTTCGATGGCTCACGCAGAAAAGCAGGCAGAAAGCAACACAGCAGATCTTTACAATAGCTACAGTGGACCCAAGCACAACCAGGAATCAGCCCCCATGCATAGTGGTGGGGACAGATTCTTGGGTGCTGTGCCATGAAGAGATGATGCGCCTTGGCATCTTCTTGGGTGACCATAGAATACCAGGCACAAAGAAACACAACAGTACTTAACAATAGCTCCAATGGGCCTGAACATAAGAAAGGAATCAGACACACACTAAATGTGCGGGGACATTATTCAAAGGATGGGCAGAAGAGATGATGCTGTCATCTTCTTGGATGGCTCATGCAGAAAAGCAGGCAGGAAGCAACACAGCAGCCCTTTACAATAGCTCCAATGGACACAAACACATGGCAGGAATCAGCCCCCACACTCATGAAGAGATGATGCTCCTTGTTTCCCTCTTGGCTGACCATAGCAAACCAGGAAGACAGCAAAAAAGGAGCTCTTAACGATAGCTACAGTGGACCCAAACACTAGACAAGAATCAGCCACACATTAAATGTGTGGGGACAGCTTCCCAAGGGATGGGCCTTGAAGAGGTGACGATTTTGTCGTCTATTTGGATGGCTCATGCAGAAAAGCAGGCAGAAAGCGACACAGCAGTTCTTTACAATAGCTATAGTGACACCAGCACATGACAGGAATCAGCCCCCAAGCTTACTGGGGAAACAGATTCTTGGGTGCTGGGGCATGAGGAGATGATGCTCCTTGGTGTCTTCTAGGCTAACCATAGATAACCAGGCAGAAAGAAACACAACAGCTCTTAACATTAGCTCCATTAGACCTGAACATAAGAAAGGAATCAGCCCCACACTAATGTGTGGGACAGCTTCCAAGGGGTGGCCCTTGAAAAGACGATGGTGCTCTCGTTGTCTTGGATGGCTCACACAGAAAGGCAGGTAAAAATTAGCAGCAGTTCTTAATAATAGATCCATGGCCCCCCAAAACACAGACAAAATTCAGCTTGCACGTTCATTGGTGGGGACAGCTTACTGGGTGATGGGCCATGAAGAGGTGAAGCTTTTTGGCATTTCTTTTTGACCATAGAAAACCAGGCATATAGAAACAAAGCAGCTCTTAACAATAGTTTCACTGGGCCCAAACACAAGACAGGAATTAGCCTCACACTAAATATGAGGGGATATATACCCTAGGGATGGGCATTGAGGAGGTGATGATGTGTCGTCCTTCGTGGATGGCTCATGCAGAATAGCAGGCAGAAAGTAAACACAGCAGCTCTTTATGATAGCTCCAGTGGACCCACACATGGCAGGAATCAGCCCCCCACACTCACTTGTGGGGACTGTTCACTGGGTGATAGGCCAAGAAGAGGATGATGCTCCTTGTCATTCTCATGGATGACCATAAAAATCCGGTAAGAAGCAACAAAGCAGCTCTTAACATCAGCTCCAGTGGGCCCAAACACAAGACAGAAATCAGCCCCACACCGAAAGTGCGGGGACAGCTTCCCAAGGGATGGACCTTGAAGAGATGATGATTTTGTCATCTTCATAGATGGCTCACGCAGAAAAGCAGGCAAAAAACGCCACACAGCAGCTCTTAACAATAGCTCTAGTGGGCCAAAACACAAGAAAGGAATCAGCCCCACACTAAATGTGCGGGGAAATCTTCCCAAGGGATTGGGCTGAGGATATGATGATGCTGTTAGAAAATCAGGCAGTAAGCAACACAACAGCTCTTTACACTAGCTCAAGTGGACGCAAGCACACGCAGGATTCAGGCCCCACACTCACTGGTGGGGACAGATTCTTGGGAGCATGGCCATGAAAAAATGATGCTCCTTGGCGTCGTCTTAACTGACCAAAGAAGACCAGGCAGAAACAAACACAGCAGCAGCTGTTAACAATAGCTCCAGTGGTCCCGAACGTAAGAAAGAAATCAGGCCCATACTAAATGTGCAGGACAGCTTCCTAAGGGGTGGACATTGAGTAGATGATGATGCTGTTGTCTTCTTGGATGGCTCATGTTGAAAAGCAGGCAGAAAGCAATACCCGAGCTCTTTACAACAGCTCCTCTGGACCCTAACACACGACAGGAATCAGCCCCCATGCTCACTGAGGGACAGGTTCCTGGGTGTTGGGTTATGAAGAGATGATGCTCCTTGGTGTGTTCTTGCCTAAACACTGCAGCTCCTAACAATAGGCTCCATGGGCCCAAACATAAGAAAGTAATCAGCCCCACACTAAATGTATGGGACAGCTTTCCAGCTGCTGGCCCTTGAAAAGAAGATGATTCATGACAGGAAGCTCATCACATAGAGTGATGAGTGCAGTTGGAGAGATGACTACACTGAAAACTATCATAACAATGTGAATGAATGAGGGAAGTAGAAAGCCTGTCTCGAGTACAGGTGTAGGGGGTGGGGAGGGAGGGAGATCTGGGAAATTGGTGGTGGGAATGTTGCACTGGTGAAGGGGGGTTGTTCTTTACATGACTGTAATCATACAACTATAATCATGTTTGTAATCACGGTGTTTAAATAAAGATAATTATAAAAAAAATAAAAGACCTATCCCCTAAAAAAAAAAAAAAAAGAAAAGATGATGATGCTGTCGTCTTCTTGGATGGCTCACGCAGAAAAGCAGGCAAAAATTAACACAGCAGTTTTTAACAATAAGACAGGACACAAGACAGGAATCAGTCCGCACTCTCATTGGTGGGGATAGCTTCCTGGGTGCTGGGCCATGAAGAAATGATTCTGCTTTTCGTCTTCTTGGCTGGCTGATGCAGAAAAACAGGCAGAAAACGAGGCAGGAGCCCTTTATAATTGCTCTCCTGTGTGAAACAAACGGCTAGAATCAGCCTAAAGCTCCATTGGACAGGACAGGTTCCATGGTTTTTAGCTATCTGAAAATGATGGCTTCATGTGGTCTCAGCGGCTCATGCAAGAAAGCTGACAAAAATCAACGGAGGATCTTCTTTATAAATGCTCTCAGGTTCCCAAACACAAGGCAGGGAATCAGGCCACCACACTTTTGAGCGGGAACAGCTTCCTAGGTTTCCCTTAGAGATGATGCTCTGCTGATAGCCTTCTTGGATGGCTCAGGCAAAAGAGCAGGGCTGACCGCAAAAAGCAGCCAGGCTGTTTATAATTTACTCTGCACCTAGGCCCAAACACACTGCGGAATCAATCCCCAGAATTATTGTTTGGGGGATAGCTTTCCCGGTTTTCACAGATGTGAAGTGATCATGCTTGCTGTTTTCTTTTTGGCTGCCTCACGTAGAAAATATCAAGACTATGTTGGTATCGAGTAAGTTTGCTGTTGCAGTCTCAAGGGTAGGGTGGCTCATTGGTTTTCATCAAAGTATATCTATATTCCTTTGGTACAAAGCAGCTAAAGTAAATGTCTGGCTCTGACCAGACACTCCAGATGTCTCATTGTCAGAACGTTGGTAAGGGACAGAATTAAAACCAACGCTGGTTTGGATGTGGAAAAGACATGACTTCATATTTTGCTGGCTGAACACTGTCTAGTTCAGCCTTTCTGAAAACAATATGAATATTCCTCAAAAAACTGGATATTGAGCTCCCATATTATGCAGCAATACCTTTCCTGGGGATACACCCTAAGAACACAAATACATAATACAAAGTCGTCAGAATCTGGAAACAATTCAAGTGCCCGACATCAGAGAGTGGCTAAAGAAACTGTGGTACATCTACACAATAATATCCAAAGACAATAGAGATGAGGGCCCAAAGGACCTCCACTCATTCTATGAAGCTTATTATTTTTAAAAATATTGGCTAGGTAGTAAGCAGTCTAGTACAATGAAGATTGAGTCTGGAGCCAGATGTAAACCCTGAGCACAAATGAGTCTGGGTCTCCCAAAATTATAAATTATAAATTCCAACAATTTTGATTAATACATTTGAGTGAGTTATGCATTGTTATACAAGTCAATATCTATTTTTGTGAAATGTATTAGTCATAAAATGCAATGTAAGTTAGTGTTGACTACTTACCATGACAGGTCCGAGGATAGGAAAGTTTTAGCAGTAACTAACACAACCAAAATTTGCACACATATGAATGTATTCATAGACATAATATTTGTATATTAATAGTTAAAAACAGCCCATATGATACAGAATAAACATATTTAGTATAAAGTAAAGACAAAAAATAATTAAATTATGATTTCACAATGTTAAATTTTTATTTGATTAACCTCATTTACCATGTTCTTCATGATTCAAGTTGAATCAATCATGAAATATTCAAACACCAATCCCACCACAAGTGTCTCAGTTTCTCCAACCATGCTACTCTGCCTCTTTTTAGACACAGACCAATTTTCTCCATATTGTGTGTTATAAACCCAAGTCTAATGGAATGATCAAAAATTAGACCAATATTTATCTATTTGAAATAATTGTTATATCTCAATGAGGGAATATCATTGTCTAAGGATGTACTTGATTGTGCTTTGATCTGGTAGTTGGGTCTTCTCTGTTACTCTTATTGCTCACTGAACATGGTCTTCTATGTCACTTTGCCATTAGATGTTCTGTGATCATACTTGGATGACACACCTAGAAAATTTTGAGGTATCTCCTGGCCACTTGGGGGCACACAGTCAGCATCTATTTTTTTATTAATTCTATATAGCATGCTCATTCATGGGGTCTGTGTATTAACTAGCAAACAGATATTAAAGAACACATATATAGTGTCAGTTAATAAAAACACATCAAGGGGCTGGTGCTGTGGCACAGCAGTGGAGCACTTGCCTTGCACATACTAGTCTAAGATGGTGGTTCGATCCCTCGGCATCCCATAAGGTCCCCCAGCCAGGAGTGATTTCTGAGCGCATAACAAGGAATGTCCCCTGAGCATCACCTGGTGTGGCAAAAAGAAAAAGTCTATCCCAGGGCAAGATTGGGGGCAGAAGGAAAACTGGGGATACTAGTCGATGGAAGTGGGCAGTGGTGAAGTGTTTGGTGTTGGAACATTTTACTCCAGAAACTTAATCCTGAAGAAATTTGTAGTTCCTGATGATTCAAAAAGAATTTTTTAATTTTCTGAAAGAATAAAATATAATGTGCATTGTTAAAACACCAAGCCTTGCCTCACCAGAACTTCATTTTAAATTTTCTTTTCCCCTTTTCTTTCTTGTGGTTGTGGTTTGGGGGATAATTTTTATTTGGTGCTGCTGCTGTGTTTTTTGCCTTGTTATTTTTGTTTTTTTTTATTTCCTTCCCCTTTTTTATTTTCTTCTTCTGAAATGATATTAATAGCCTCTAGACAAATCCCCCCAGTGTTTTTTTTTCACTTCATTCTCTTCTTTCTTTTCTTTTTCGAACAGAACCACAGAAATAGAATAATCTTGTTCTCCCTCATCACTTGAGGAGAAAATAAAATGAATGTTACAAGGAATGACCAGGCACATGAACATTGAGTGGAAATAAAAAATAATCAGACTTAAGCACAAACCCAGAGTCAACGACACCATAATCCATACCCAATCTACAGCAAGCTATACACAAAGGAGGCCTCTCACTCTAGCAATTCAAGGGCCAAAGGGGGAGGTATGGGATGCATGATGGGAACAGGGTGGAAGGAGGACAACACTGGTGGTGGGAATGGCCCTAATACTTTGTCACTATGAACCTTAAATAGTTCTATGAAAGAGAGTGGCACACATCACAAAGAACAAAAACACTCAGTGCTGGCAGGGATGTGCAGAGAAAAGGAACTCTTATTCACTGCTGGTGGGAATTCCCTCTCGCACAGCCTTTATGGAAAACAATATGGAGATTCCTCCAAAACTGGAAATTGAACTCCCATTTGATCCAACTATTCCATCCCTAGGGATATAACTAGGAACACAAATATACAATTCAAAACTACCTTTCACACACTTATATTCATTTCGGTGCTATTTACAATAGCCAGAATCTGGAAACAACCCTTCAACAAATAAATGGCTAAAGAAACTGTGGTACATATACATTATGGAATATTATGCAGCTGTCAGGAGAGATGAAATCATGAAATTTTCCTATACATGGATGTACATGGAATCTATTCTGTTGAGTGAAATATTCAGAGGGAGAGAAATAGACACAGAATAGTCTCACTCATCTATGGATTTTAAGAAAAATTTAGGACAGTCTTGTAATAAGGCCCAGAGACAATCATTTTGTTAAGGGCTGGAAGGACTGGACTAACTGGCTCAAAATTGAAAGCTCACCATAAAGAGTGGTGGATGCTGTTAGGGAAATGACTACACTAACAACTAGCTTGGCAATGTTAAAGAATGAGAGAAGTAGAATGCCTGTCTCAAATACAGGCAGGGGTGAGGAGGAGAGGGGCATTGGTGGTGGGAATGCTGCATTGGTGAAGGGGGGTATTTTTTATGAATAAAGCCCAACTACAACAAGCTTGTAATCGTGGTGCTTCAATAAAGATTTAAAAAACAAACAAACAAAATATTACTGTGAAAGACTTATAATTCTCTTTGAGCACAACACAACTTATTCAAATACTCAAATTAGGTTCTAAGGCCTAGATTATTCAAAAAATGTTTTCATCTTGAAATATTGTATAAAATATTCTCAAGTCTTAGAGAATAGAGGGGTTTTGTGTTTGCAAATTTAGCTTTAGATATTTTATCCTCAGCCCCCTTTAAGTCAGTGAGACTACTTTACTCTCATGTCACAGCATCTCTCCCACCTCCAATTGGTCTGGCACCACAAAGCCTGAATTTCAGCATGACAATGAAATTCTTTTAAGATTATATTTTCGTTTAAAATATGAAATAGATGAGGAACCTGTTTATGACAGATATTCTAAAGGGAAAGATTTTCATCTCATTAAAAATTCATCCTAGTAAATAACAATTCTTATACATATTAAGTACTAAAAGTGATTCCTATTTTCAGTAGGCATGATTTTTTTCACATAAATTTAATAATCTGTGTTCATGTGAAGGAATGAGGAAGAAATACATGATTTCACACATGTAGCATATACTGAGCCACATCCCTAAATTCCCATAAATCTCTATTTAGTCATTTTTGGAGGCATGCACAAGTTGCATATATTTTATTTTTCTATTCCTTTAACATTTCTATAATTAAAATTTGATTATATTATGATTTGTTCTAGAAACTTAATGTATTTGATTTGGTCTAACTTGTTATCTATGTGTTAATACATATGCACAAAAATAAAAAAAATTTATCCTAGAAGATTGGTATGAACTCTGGCAAAGCAAATGTTAATAATAAAACACCAGAATTATGAGAGTGCTTACAAGCTAGAATGCATGTTTTCATACAGAAGATTAATTAGAAAACACCTAACTGTGCCGGGAGTAGACCCTGAGCACCCTTGGGTCTGAACCAAGACAAAAGAAATTGAAAAAGAAATGCCCTGGAACACCAGGTTGCCTAAAAGCTTTACTGGAAGCCAATAAAATGACCATCATTGCATGAATCGTTCACAGTTCAAAAGCCCACTCTGCATTATTTTGTTACTCTGGTCAATGTCATGGCCTTCCTGCTTCAGGAAATTCTTGGTGTTCCCTAGGAATGTGGGTGCAGGATTCAGCGAATGATACATGATAGAAGACACACTCAGTTTGGCAGGAGAATTAGTGTTCTATGTTTTGCAACATACATGAGATATATATGCAGGAATATTGTCAGTCACAGGTGTTTTTTTGTGGTACACGTAAACAGCTCACATTTGTTTCTTTGCAAAGTAAAATGTATCTAGCTTATTAACAGAAGCTTTACCAGTATATACTCTTGGATCTCACAATAATTCACATGCCTTTAGGGAGTTTGCAAATCTTGTGAATATAGATACATTTTAATTAAGAGCCTAAGAGCCACAGGCTTCCCTGGGATCAAATGAGGATACATTCTAACCTGTGTTTTTCCCTGTGGCCTGGCCCTATGTGTCAATTCTGATGTAGATGAAAAGATTAGCAAGAAGCCAGATTTTCCTATCAAACTTCCTTTTTACATGAGGGAACAGTTATTTTGCTTTTAGGGCTTTCTCAGATAACTAACTCCTTAACTCTAAGAAAAACAGTTTTTATTGGAAGAGGCAATAAAAGAGACAATCTTATTGGAAAGAGAAGTCAATCTTTACCTGGTAAAGCTTTCTTAGCAACCCACTGCTACTTCCAGGCCAGCTTTGGATGTGCCATCAAAGGTAAAAAAAAAAAATTACTAGCAAGTCACTGGGAGACCCCTAGGTATGTCCCAAATTATACATTCCTTTAATTTGAAAGAGCAATCTGCTGAATTCTGCAGGGTTTTTTAAAAGACTATGAGTATTAAAGCTTTTTTATGTATCTCTTGGTGCTGAGATTTGCAGAAAATGAGAAATTTAATCAATGCTACTTTTACCTGTATTAGTTCTATATCTGGAGATAAATGCTCAAATAGATATATACTTAGTAGAGCAGAAGGGATATTTATGTTTAGGCCCAATAATTCTAACTAAGCTTGAGAAATACAACCCTCACTCTCAAGGAAGTTTCTAGTCAGCCATCCACACTGAAGAGACAGCTGATTGATAAGCTTCCTTTAGACCTTGGTAGTGACAAGTCAAAAGCTATCACCTCAAAAAATATTTCAGGAAGATAAACATATCTGCATTCACATCTACCAATATAAAATATTGTGTTTGATCTTTAAATATTTAATAAATTGTTCTTGAATGTATTGTGGAAGTTGTCCTATACCATCCTACAATATGATATTCTTCCAATTGACTCCGTGGTCTGTAAAGTGTACTAATAAAGTTCAACAGGACTCCCAGCTCAGCCTCTTTGCTTACATCAGTAAGAGAGAAACCAGGTCCCCATTCAGCCAAAATTCATTTTTATGAAGGTCTTACGAAAAGTTTATTATTACTCATTTTTGCTAACCCTAAAATATCTTAAAACAATATACTAAATAACAACAGAAGGGGCCAGAGTGGTGGTGCAAGCAGTAAGCGATCTGCCTTGTATGTGCTAACATAAGACGGATGCGTTTTGATCCCCTGGCATCACATATGGTCCTCCAAGCCAAGAACAATTACTGAGTGCATAGCCAGGAGTACCCCTGAGCATCACTGGATGTGGCCCCACCCCTCCAAAAAACCAGGAGTGATTATACTAATTAAACTGATAATGTTTTTAATATAATTTTTATTTTGATCATAGTGGCTTACATATTGTTGACAATAATATTTTAGATACATATTTACATAAAATCAGGGGGGATTCCCATCACCAATTTGTCCTCCCTAACCTCCATTTTCATCCTACCTCCCATATCCTCTTCCCTCACCTCCCTAGCTGCTAGAATATGTGGTTTCCTCTGTAGCTAGCCTACTACTTAGTAGTCTTGCACCTGTTTGGTCTTGGTGCCTCCCTTATTTCCCCCTCTAACTGGGAGGCAGGACTACCTAGTTCAAGTAACGTGGTTTTATTTGAAGAAGAGAAAAGTAATAAACTGGGGTAAAAGTCTAATACGCTGAAAATGGGCGGAATCCTTCTAGAGGCTCTCATCATCGGTTTGAGAGATGAAGGAGAAAAAGAAGGTGAAACACCCCAACAGTACATAAAGAAGTGTCAAATATCCAGTGAGGACTCCATCAATAACTATAAGCACCACACACAAACACACACACACACACACACACACACACACACAAAACCATGGTCTTGAGATGAGAAACATGGCAGAGCACATAAAGAAAGAAAATAAGAGAAAAAAAATAAGTATAAATGGGGACAACAACTTCA
This sequence comes from Suncus etruscus, assembly GCF_024139225.1. Taxonomy (NCBI): domain Eukaryota; kingdom Metazoa; phylum Chordata; class Mammalia; order Eulipotyphla; family Soricidae; genus Suncus; species Suncus etruscus. The sequence goes on from NC_064859.1 coordinate 10,082,442, forward strand.
ATAACCACACCAAAACAAAGAAATCAACAAAAAGTAGATAGGTAAATAATAAAATAAAAATAATAATAATAATAAAATAAAAGATAAAAATAATATATAAAAATTGTTTTGTGCTTTTTGCTTTTTTTTTCCCTCCCGCACTGGCACAGTAAATATTCGGGTCATTCGAAAAGGAATTCATTTGGCCTAAGAGATATGGGGTTTCTCCACCCTTGGAGTATATTGTCATGGAATTAACTATAGACTCCGTTCAGGTTCATTTACTCTCCCGGTGGTGCTTTCGTGGTGTTTGGAAGACCTGCTCTGTCCTGGGTGATAAAATCAGACCTCTGTAATTTAGAGATCTCAGTATCTGCACAGGTCCAGGAGTGGGACTTATGATGAAGTCTTTCTTTGTCGTTCTAGAAGTTCTGTTCCCTCAGTGTCATTTTAATCCATCTTCTGTGGTTGGTGGTCTTGGTCTTTGCACTGAACCTAGGATGGCATCTAGGATAGCATCTTTCTTTGTGTTTCCGAAAGCCCCATTTTCATTGCGATTGTCTCTGCCCAGACCTTTGGAACTGGGGATCATGGTTATTGTGCAGGTCATAGTTCAAACCCTAGACTAGGGCTTTTTTATTTGTCCCAAGATATATACAGTCTGTTCATGGTTCTAGCAGCCAGTCATCTGTAAATCGCGATCTTGGCTTTTGGACCTACCAAAGGGTGACAAGTCTTCTGATTTTGTCTTATCGTTAGCTGGTAAGGTAGGATAACCTGCTTTTAGGTCAAGTTGTTCCCATTTTCCTCGTTGTCAGGATATCATATTAGAGCTGGCACTGTTTGCAGATGACATGATACACTACTTAGAAAACCCTAAGGACTCTTCCAAAAAAGCTTCTAAAACAATAGATTAATATAGCAAGGTGGTAGACTACAAAATTAACACACAGAAATTAAAGGCCGTTTTGTACACCAATAATGATAAGGAAGAAATGGACATTAAATAAAACAACCCCATTCACATTAGTGCCACACAAACTCAAATATCTTGGAGTCAACTTGACCAAAGACATGAAGGACCTATACAAATCCCTGCTCCAAGAAATAAGAGAGGACACACGGAAATGGAAACACATACCCTGTTCATGGATTGGCAGGCTTAACATCATTAAAATGGCAATACTCTCCATAGCATTATACAGATTTGATGTGATCTCACTAAAGATATCCATGACATTCTTCAAAGAAGAGGATCAAACACTTTTGAAATTCATTTGGAAAAATAAACACCCTCGAATAGCTAAAGCACTCCTTGGGAAAAGGAACATGGGAAGCAATACTTTTCCCAAATTTAAATAGTATTACAAAGCAATGGTTAATTAATGTGTTTAAATAGAGATATTAATTGAAAGAAAAGAATCATTATATCTCAATCGTATAATATCATTGTCTAAGGCTGTCCTAGACTGTGCTGGTGGTAGGGGCATTTCTGTTACTACTAATGCTTGCTAAACTTGCTGGTCTTCTATGTAACTTTTCTATTGCTGTGCTGTGGTCCTACTTGGAGGACACATCTAGGAAATTGTGAGGTATCCGATGGCAACTTGGGAGAGCACAGTTAAGGACCTATTCCCACTTATAGGTTAATTCATTCATATTGTCTGAGGCTTAGCTAACAAAATAACAGATATTAAAGGACACATACATACAGTTTATGTTAAAATAATAAGAGAATGTTTTAAAATGATAAGAAACCATTTAAAATATATTCTTAAACAAATTTATGACTGTTTTATCATCCAAGAAAATGTCATTTCCAAAGCTTACATAAAGGATTACTAAATACATCCCAATATGCTAATGTAGGAATACTCAGTGTCTCCATAAGATTCTAAGAGATAATTGTATACTTAGAAATGTAGCGCATGAATTTTTCTTTTATTTTTAGCGTCTATAGCACAGTGGAAAAGTGTTTGCCTTGCATGCAGCTGATCTGTGATGGACCAGGTTCAATTCTGGCATCCCATATGGTCCCCTAAGCTGGCCAGGAGCGAGTTCTGAGCAGAGAGCCAGAAGTAACCCCTGAGTGTCGCTGGGTGTTACCCAGAAACCAATCAATTAATAAATAAATAAATAAATAAAATAAGATGCTTTAAAAAATAAAAATAAATCAAATTTATTTATTATTATTAAAAAATAAATTAATTAATTAAAAAATAATATTATTATTAAAAATTTATTTATTATTATTAAAATAAATAAAGTAATTAATTCAAAATAAAATATCATTATCAAAAATTTATTTATTATTATAATTAATTAATTAAAAATAAAAATATTATTATTAAAATTTTATTTATTATTATTGAATTATTATATAATATATATTATTATAAAAATTATTTATTATTATAAAAAATGAATAAATAAATACATAAAATTAAAAATAGATAGATAAATAAAAATTGATTGATTAAGAATTATTTATTATTATTAAAAATTAATTAATCGAAAATAAAATATTATTATTAAAATAAATTAATTAATTAAAAATAAGATATTATTAGAATATTATTAAAAATATGTATTATTATTTAAAAATAAATAAATAAATTAAAAATATTATTAAAAATAAATAAATTATTAAAAATAAAAATATTGTTATTAAATATTATTAAAATTAATTAATTAAAAATAAAAATAAAGTTCTGAGCAGAAAGCCAGAAGTAACCCCTGAGTGTCGCTGGGTGTTACCCAGAAACCAATCAATTGATAAATAAATAAAATAAGATGCTTTAAAAATAAAAATAAATTAAATTTATTTATTATTATTAAAAATAAATTAATTAAAAATAAAAATATTATTAAAAATAAATTAATTAATTAAAAAATAAAATAAAATAAAATAAATTTATTTATCATTATTAAAAATAAATAAATTAAAAAATAAAATAAATTACTAAACTGCAATACAATACAATACAATACAATACAATACAATACAGACATTAGAAATACAAGTCCATGGTATACATAGCTGATTTTCCACTGCACCTACACATTCTGTTAGTGTTGAAACACTCCTATCTCTGACTTAAGGTTTTTCATGGATACCAGGTAAAATTCAATGTAAGAAAGGAAAGAAAACACAAAGAATGAACACACACATTATATATTTACATTACACGAGAATATAATAACCAATTCACATAAAATATGTGATAGTAAGTAGTTATAAGACATAATAAGTCAGAAAAAAACACATCTTATGAAAATAATTGAAAGCATTGAACTGTATAAAGTCATATAGCCAGCAAATATCAAATTCAAACTTGAATAGGGACTTGTAAGATTTTAGTTTAATACTTTCCTCCACACTATTTTGACATTACTTCTGAGTTGAGGGGTAAGAAACTGCATGAAAAATATTTAAAAGTGTCCATCCTTACCTGACATGGCCAGTGAAGAAAAATATCAACTGCAGGAAAAAGGGAAGAGGAGACACTGTAGACTATTTCTGAACCCTGAGGCAGAAAATTGTGTGTCCAGTGCAGATGCTTGGTTACTGGTCTTTAGCCCTTGATCACTGGTCACTTGCAATGATCCAAATTTATTTACACACAAATTCATGAGAACCCCAAGGTTCTACCAGGTGGTCATAGGTCGAATGAGGAGATGACATAAGCAGGTAGTTGAGAAGTAGGGGTTAGTCAAGATGAAGGTTCGACTTAACAAAGAGTATACCAGAAAGGGACAAAAGATGGGTAGAATGAAGCTGGCTGAGACCTGGGGAGTGATAAACCTACAAAAGATCTGCAGTCTCACTTTTCTCAGGCTCTTATGTTATGGAAATTCTCCCCTTACTTATATTAATGAGTTTACATATACTTACTAATATAATAAGCTAAGTCATACAATAGCCAATAAGTGTTTTCACAAACATATTTTACATAATAAAATAACATGTTTGTTTTTTCTAATATGCATTGTATTTCAAATTATATTGACCTAGTTTGAAATACATTAAATATATATCAAACATAACTGATTTAAAAAAAAAGAAGAAAAGAAATATCTAGTTTGGGGTCCTGAGCAATAGCACAGTCATAGGACCTTTGCCTTGCATTTTCTAGAGTAGAACCAGGATGGACCTTGTTTGATTCGCAGTATCCCTTTATGGTCCCCAGAGCCTGTCGCAGCTGTTTCTGAGCACACAGCCAGGAGAAACCCCTCAGCGCAGCCCTGTGAGACCCACCTCCACCTCCAAAAACGAAAAATCTGGTTTGAAGCTGAACAATTAGGATTTTTCTCTAAGTATCTGTCTCATTAGTGTCTTTCATTGCAGCTTTCCAAGACTCCAAGAAAGGGAAGTTAGGGTTTTCTTATAACGTGGGTGTTTAGTGACATTTGTGTATACACTTTCTGAGAATCACGTGGTCCAAGTCTTTTTTTTTTCTGCACAAATTATTGCACAAATGACTGGCTAATCTGAGTTTGAACCTGAATCCATATAGACTCCAGAATATTGATTTGAATAATTTCTGAATGCACAGCCTGTAGTAAATAATGGACCTCACTAACTTTGGCTCCGTCTAGAAAAACAAAACCATAAACTCCCTCCCCCCAATTTTTCTGAGAGTCGGGGTTTTTCTTAGCAAGCGCCAGACCACACGTGGGTAAAGAACAAGTGGTCTAAGGCACCAATCCAAAGAAAGCTTCCATCTAAAGGTGTTTTTGACCAATGAATAACAATCATATACTGAATAGAATGGCATCCGGTAAATTCCATTTGGTCATCTTTTTTTTATGACCAGTTTGTATAGTTCCATTAATGACAGATTCGTGCTTTTATTTTAATGCCATGTGCACTGAAAGGCATTGACCCCATTGTCTCAAGCTTCACTCTACTTTCTAGCTAGCCTGAGGGAAGCTCCGTCCATATCATTGACTCTGCAGAGTCATCACTTCTTTCTATGTTCCTTTTCCTTGGAAGATTGGAAGTGAGAATATTTGGCATATTCTGATCAAAACCACATGATCATGAATAAGATTCAGACAGGTCCAAATGGAGGCATTGACTCCTGGGGGATCTGACAGCTAATAGAGGCCTTTTAAATCTCGGTGCTAGTTCCAGCACACCTGCAAGGGGAACTAGCAGGAAAGGAGGAAATGCTGAAATCACTGTGCTGGAGTGGCAGTGCTGATGTTAGGGTGGCCCAAACTATCTATGAAGAAGTGGTGCGTTCTTTCTCTGAGTTGCCACTGGGAATGAATGACAGCACTGTAGAAGCACTGTTGAAGCAAGAAGTGGAAGTAGCTCTTAAAAGACCAGCTCAAAGTAACTCATAAATTGCTTTTCATAAATCAAGAAAAATAGTCCAGAAGTTAAGATGCTTGCCTCGAACAGGACCCACCTGGTTTCTATCCCCACTTCCACGTCATACCAGGGGTGATCACTAATCATTCAAAGCTGTGACCCATCCTCCTCCACATGCATGAATTAAAACAATTTCCTATTTTAGACATTCCACTTGGAGCTGTTCATACAGCCGTGGAAAAGTCGATGAGTTCCATTTTTTCTGAGCATTAACAATGTGGTCCATAGAGCAAAATGAACAAAACAACAAAGAAAAATATATTTGTATAGATGTTAGAATATTTCCTCCATCTAACATCTCTGAAGAGCTGAAGCTTCCAGAAGAGTGGAAACTTTTTCCTCAGGTTTATTGTAAGCTTCTCAGGTTTAAATAGAGGATAATAAAGAATATAAGCACAATCTTGTTCTTAATTCACTTTCTCTGAAAGAGCTTTCAAGAGAAACTTGTTCCAGAAGAACATTTTCCTCCCTTGGAATATTTAAAGAAAATCCAAGGACTGAATGAAGAACTTGGACTGATGATTTCTTTCACAAATTCTCAGCATTGTTATATACCATAGGCAAGTGACAATTTCCTCTCAAAGAAATTCCTCTACACTAATTTTTTTGTGAAACACTGTGCCACTTTGGGTTGCTCCTGCCTCTGAATGCAAAATTCACTACTTGAGCATGTGGAATCATATGGGATGCCGAGGGTTGAACCAGGTTGGCTACTTGCAAGGCAAGTGCCCTCCCAGATGTGCTAGCATTCTAATCCTTCAATAGTAATTCTTTATACTTCACTATGTTGAAATGAAGCCTGGTATTTAAGGCATAATATTTCTTTATCTTTATTATTTTTTTATTTAAACACCTTGATTACATACATGATTGTGTTTGGGTTTCAGTCATGTAAAGAACACCACCCATCTCCAGCGCAACATTCCCATCACCAATGTCCCAAGTCTCCCTCCTCCCCACCCGACCCCCGCCTGTACTCTAAACAGGCTCTCCATTTCCCTCATACATTCTCATTATTAGGACAGTTCAAATGTAGTTATTTCTCTAACTAAACTCATCACTCTTTGTGGTGAGCTTCCTGAGGTGAGCTGTAACTTCCAGCTCTTCTCTTTTGTGTCTGAAAATTATTATTGCAAGAATGTCTTTCATTTTTCTTAAAACCCATAGTGAGTGAGACCATTCTGCGTTTCTCTCTCTCTCTCTCTCTCTCTCTCTCTCTCTCTCTGACTTATTTCACTCAGCAAAATAGATTCCGTGTACATCCATGTATAGGAAAATTTCATGACTTCATCTCTCCTGACAGCTGCATAATATTCCATTGTGTATAGGTACCACAGTTTCTTTAGCCATTCGTCTGTTGAAGGACAAGACAAGACTAAACAAAAGGCATAATATTTCAAAAGTGAAGCCTCTCTACATTATTTCTTCTCCCTTTGAGCACTGTGTTTACAATATTGTTTCTGAGATAATTTGTGAACTATCACTTTGTCTCCTTTTAGCACATCAGACTGGTTTAGCACACAATTTATGACCAGATTGGTGGGTCTCCTTTTCTAAAAGCAATCCACTGCCTTGGGTAAAGTGGAATGGCCTCACTCTTGTCCGTGAGCACCAATCTCCAGTAAATAGACTCTTTTACATCTTGTTTTAATGTAAGATATTCACACTTTCATACTAATTCTTGATGTTTACTCAGAACTTTAGAATTTTCACTTACTTTCCTTTGAGTACTTAAGAAAACCAGTTGTCAATAATTCCTGATATTAGCTGTCACAACTCAAATTCAAGTTTCTCTATTTACATCTATTCCCACACTTAAAGAAAGATGTTGGCTTTTATTTGAATTGTTCTCACTGAAATGTAGGCCTTTAAGTAGTTTCTGTATACATAAATGTTTTTTGAGGGGAGGCTGCAACAAGTGGTGACCAAGGGGTTTTCATGGAATCATCTCAGGAATCATTCTTGGTAGGCTTTTAGGACCATTTGGGATATCAGGGTTCACAACCTTTCTTCCACATAGTGCCCTATCAGCAGTACTATTACTCTGACTCCATAGTTATATAACATTTACTCGTAGTTAAATGTATTCATTTGATACCGGAAACATAGCACGGATGTAAGGCACTTACCTTTCATGCATAAGGTCATTGGTTCGGATCCCAGCATCCTGTACTGTCCTGAGCCGGCCAGGAGCGATTTCTGAGCATAGAGCCAGGAGTAACCCCTGAGCGCTGCCGGGTTTGACCCAAAAACCAAAAAAAAAAAAAAATGTATTCATTCACACGAACTTTGATTGCAGTTTTGTACACTTCTTGACTATACATTCCGTACTTTTAGTGAAAATTACCTGCTGGAATCAGTGTGATAGGACAGAGGTTAGGCTATTTGACTAGCACTGGATAACTCATGTTTGATTCCTGGCATCCCATATGGTCCCCCAAGCCAGGATGACTGCCAGGAATGACCCCTGAGTGCAGAATTATGTAACTTGTGATCACAGCTGGGTGTGAGCCGCAATCCATGCTCCCCCCAAAATTACATGCTATTTCTTGATTGAAGTAGAATTGGGAGAAAAATCTTATCCAAATTATATTTGTATTAACCACATTTTATTTGGATTTCTTGGTTTATCTTCTGGATTACATTATTTTTTAAGTATTTTTTACAAAATAGATCTATTTTTTATGATTTTACATTCTAGGATTTGCCAGAAACTATTTCTTACTTAAAATTTCTTACAATGGAATATATAGTGTCTGATAACAAACCTATTTCCAATTTCAAATGTGCTATTAATGCATTTTTGAAAGAAAATGATTATTATGGTGATCTGCAGTTTGCTTTTATTTTAACCTACCCATATGCATCCATTTTGAATGGGGTGGGATATTTATTACTAGTATGACTTGTAGTCTGTTGTGTTTTTAAATATTTAGGTGAAATATTTAGATGTTATAATATTTAGATGTTATAAATACGGTAAGATTTTTTTCCTTTCATTGGTCATAGCAACTTTTTTAGATAATTTAATCATGACTTAAAAATAAACTTACAGATTGATATTCTATGATCTACAGTACTGTTAGGATTGTTTCAATGGACATTATCCCACCACCAGTGTCCTCAGTTTTTCCCAATCACACTAGGCTGCCTCTTTACAACACAAATCAATTTTCTTCAGATGGTGTGTTATAAACCAAAGTGAAATGGAATGATCAACTTAGACAACTAGGTATCTACTTGAAAGAATCGTTATATCTCATTGGTATAATCTAATTGTCTAAGAATGTACTTGATTGTGCTTTGAGCTGGAAGTCGGGTCTTCTAGGTTACTCTGAATGCTCTCTGAACATGGTGGTCTTCCATGTAACTTTGCCATTGATGTGCTGTGATCCTACTTGGATGAAACACCGAGAAAATTTTGAGGTATCCTATGACCACTGGGGGGAGCACATTTCAAGGTTTGTACATTAGATTAATTCCAATAGTATGCTCATTCATATTGTATTAACTAACATGCAACAGATATTAAAGATAACACACATAGTTTAAGTTAAAATGATCAGATAAGAAAAAGAACATTTTTAAATGATCAGAAAAAAAAAAACCAACAAAGTGGCTGGAGAGATAGCACAGTGGTAGGGTGCTTACCTTGCACATGGCTTACACAGGAAGGACCTGGGTTTGATTCCCAGCATCCCATATGGTCCCAAGCCTGCCAAGAGTGATTTCTGAGCACAGAGTCAGGGACACCACCAGTTTCTGAGCGACGCCAGGTGTGGCCTAAAATTGAAAAATATGATCAGAAAACTTTGAAACTATATTCTTAAAACTTAGACTTATGGCTGTTTTAGCATCCAAGAAAATGCTATATCTAAAGCTTACAGAAATGATGACTAGAATCCAACCCAAATAGTTGAATGTGGTTCCACAAAACTGTATGAGATAAATGTGTAGTCAGAAAACCGGGGCATGAATTTCCATTTTATATTATTTTCAACATCTATAAATTGATGTTAATTTTATGTTATCAGTATTTTCTCATGTTACAAAGGAATTGTTTGAAAGGATAAATGGTAGCCTTCATTTGCTACCTACTTCCAACACAAAGGTTTCAAACCTCCTGCTTCAACTTAGAGGATGTATGTTTCTAGCAGTAATACATATAGTTTCGAAACCAGAATGAAAGAAAACGATGAAGTTTTGTTTCTCCATTCTCCCGAGAATCATTATTAATTATTTAAAAAAGCATCATTTCTGATCTTCAGTTATACTCAAAACTGCCAACTGCCAATTGAGTTTTGAGGAACACAACAACACCATGGATGACATACGTTTTTTCATGGGTACCATTTAAAATTCACTATTGAAAGAAAAGGAACCTCAACTATAACTTTACCTTGTTGTCTTGCTTTGCATCATTGTTCACATAATTAAAAATATAAAAAATATAAAATGAAAGAAAGGAAAGAAACCAACAATAAGGAACACTCACAAATACATTAACATGCCCTGAGAATATAATAACCTATTCACGTAAAATATGTGAGCTTACAAGTAGTTATAAGACATAATGTAATAAGCCAAAAATAAACACTTTGTGTAAAAGATAATTAAAGACAATGACCGGTATTAAATTGTATAGTCAAAATTGTCAAATTCAAACTTGAATTTCCTCCACGATTCCCTGCTATTTTGACTTTACTCTTTTGACTGTTTGAGTTTAGAAGTAAGAAACCGCATGAAACCATATGAAAACATTTAAAAGTTTCCTTCCTTACCTGACCTGGTCAGAGAAGAGAAAGTATCCACTTCAGGCATTAGGGATGAAGAGACACTCTGGAGTCTATCTGAACTCTGAAGCAGAAGACTGCGATTGTGCAGTCCAGAGATTGTGCAGTCATAAGGTCTCTAGCCATGGGTCATTGGTCACTTGTGATGACCCAAATTTATTTACACACAGCTCCATGGGAACCCCAAGATTCTACCAGGTGGTGATAGGTCTAGTGGGAGAATGATGTCAGAAGCAGGCAGTTTAGAGGGAGGGGCTAGTTGAGGTGGAGGTCAGATTCTCAAGAAGACGTCTAGAAAGAGACGAGCTAGAGGTAGAATGAAAGAGGCTGAGACCTGGAGAGATGTAAACCTATGCAAGAGATGAAGCGATCTCACTTTCCTCAGGCTCTTATCATAGGGAAATCCTTCCCGTAATTATATTAATGAGCTTACATATGTTTATTAATATAATAAACTAAGTCTTTGATTACTTATATGATTGCCAACATTAATGTTATCATACCATTTACATACTAAAATGAATAATATACATTATGTTTCAAAATATGTATTTACCAGTTCAAAATATTTTAAGTATATATGAAATATGGTTGACTTTTTTACACAGGACGGAAAGTAATATCTAGTTTGAAGAGAATCAGAATTATTTTCAAAGAATCAATCTCATTTGTGTCATTCATTGCAGCTCTTGAAGGCTCCAAGAAAGGGAAGATTTTAACTATCTGAATACAAAATGATTTTTTGTTGTTGTTTTGGCCACACCCGGTGATGTTCAGGGGTTACTCCTGGCTATACAGTCAGAAATCACTCCTGGCTTGGGGGGGCCATATGGGACGCTGGGGGAATGAACCTCGGTCCATCCTAGGCTAGCACACCCAAGGCAGATGTCTTTCTGCTTGAGCCACTGCTCTGGCCCACAAAAAGACTCTTAAGGTCAGTGTGATGCAAACGTCAAAATACCCCCAAACCATGGAATGATGTAATTACTAATATCACCTCTTAATTTTCCAATGTGCCAATGTTATTTTACTATCAAATTGTAACTTGTTTTCCAAGTGTAGGTAGGTACGTAGATAGATAGATAGATAGATAGATAGATAGATAGATAGATAGATAGATAGATAGATAGATAGATAGATAGATAGATAGATAGATAGATAGACAGACAGACAGACAGACAGATAGGTAGATTGATAGATCACAGAGCACCTAGTGCCTTTCTAAATCTCTGCTTTGTTCATTTTCTTCTTTTTTTTAATTTATTTAAACACCTTAATTACATACATGATTGTGTTTGGGTTTCAGTCATGTAAAGAACACCACCCATCAGCAGTGCAACATTCCCATCACCAATGTCCCAAGTCTCCATTCTCCCCACCCGACCCCCGCCTGTACTCGAAACAGGCTCTGCATTTCCTGCATACATTCTCAATATAAGGACAGTTCAAAATGTAGTTATTTCACTAACTAAACTCATCACTCTTTGTGGTGAGCTTCCTGAGGTGAGCTGGAACTTCCAGCTCTTTTCTCTTTTGTGTCTGAAAATTATTATTATAAGGGTGACTTTCATTTTTCTTAAAACCCATAGATAAGTGAGACCATTCTGCGTTTTTCTCTCTCTCTCTCTGACTTATTTCACTCAGCATAATAGATTCCGTGTACATCCATGTATAGGAAAATTCCATGACTTCATCTCTCCTGACAGCTGCATAATATTCCATTGTGTATATGTACCACAGTTTCTTTAGCCATTCGTCTGTTGAAGGGCATCTTGGTTGTTTCCAAAGTCTTGCTATGGTAAATAGAGCTGCAATGAATATAGGTGTAAGGAAGGGGTTTTTGTATTGTATTTTTGTGTTCCTAGGGTATATTCCTAGGAGTGGTATAGCTGGATCGTATGGGAGCTCGATTTCCAGTTTTTGGAGGAATCTCCATATCGCTTTCCATAAAGGTTGAACTAGACGGCATTCCCACCAGCAGTGGATAAGAGTTCCTTTCTCCCACATCCCCGCCAACACTGTTTATTCTCATTCTTTGTGATGTGTGCCATTCTCTGTGGTGTGAGGTGGTATCTCATCGTTGTTTTGAATTGCATCTCCCTGATGATTAGTGATGTGGAGCACTTTTTCATGTGTCTTTTGGCCATGTGTATTTCTTCTTTGTCAAAGTGTCTGTTCATTTCTTCTCCCCAATTTTTGATGGGGTTAGATGTTTTTTTCTTGTAAAGTTCTGTCAGTGCCTTGTATATTTTGGAGATTAGCCCCTTATCTGATGGGTATTGGGTGAATAGTTTCTCCCACTCAGTGGGTGGCTCTTGTATCCTGGGCACTATTTCCTTTGAGGTGCAGAAGCTTCTCAGCTTAATATATTCCCATCTGTTAATCTCTGCTTTCACTTGCTTGGAGAGTGCAGTTTCCTCCTTGAAGATGCCTGTAATGTCCTGGAGTGTTTTGCCTATGTGCTGTTTTATATATCTTATGGTTTTGGGGCTGATATCGAGGTCTTTAATCCATTTGGATTTTACCTTCGTACACGATGATAGCTGGGGGTCTAAGTTCAATTTTTTGCAACTGGCTATCCAATTGTACCAACACCACTGTTGAAAAGGCTTTCTCTGCTCCATTTAGGATTTCCTGCTCCTTTATCAAAAATTAGGTGGTTGTATGTCTGGGGAACATTTTCTGAGTATTCAAGCCTATTCCACTGATCTGAGGACCTGTCCTTATTCCAATACCATGCTGTTTTGATAACTATTGCTTTGTAGTACAGTTTAAAGTTGGGGAAAGTAATTCCTCCCATATTCATTTTCCCAATGATTGCTTTAGCTATTCGAGGGTGTTTATTGTTCCAAATGAATTTCAAAAGTGTCTGATCCACTTCTTTGAAGAATGTTATGGGTATCTTTAGAGGGATGGCATTAAATCTGTATAATGCCTTGGGGAGTATTGCCATTTTGATTATGTTAATCCTGCCGATCCATGAGCACGGTATGCGTTTCCATTTCTGTGTGTCCTCTCTTATTTCTTGGAGCAGAGTTTTATAGTTTTCCTTGTATAGGTCCTTCACATATTTAGTCAAGTTGATTCCAAGATATTTGAGTTTGTGTGGCACTATTGTGAATGGAGTTGTTTTCTTAATATCCATTTCATCCTTATTACTATTGGTGTATAGAAAGGCCATTGATTTTTGTGTGTTAATTTTGTAGCCTGCCACCTTGCTATATGAGTCTATTGTTTCTAGAAGCTTTTTGATAGAGTCTTTAGGGTTTTCTAAGTAGAGTATCATGTCATCTGCAAACAGTGAGAGCTTGACTTCTTCCTTTCCTATCTGGATTCCCTTGATATCCTTTTCTTGCCTAATCGCTATAGCAAGTACTTCCAGTGCTATGTTGAATAGGAGTGGTGAGAGAGGACAGCCTTGTCTTGTGCCAGAATTTAGAGGGAAGGCTTTCAGTTTTTCTCCATTGAGGATAATATTTGCCACTGGCTTGTGGTAGATGGCCTTCACTATATTGAGAAAGGTTCCCTCCATTCCCATCTTGCTGAGAGTTTTGATCAAGAATGGGTGTTGGACCTTATCAAATGCTTTCTCTGCATCTATTGATATGATCATGTGGTTTTTATTTTTCTTGTTATTGATGTTGTGTATTATGTTGATAGATTTACGGATGTTAAACCAGCCTTGCATTCCTGGGATGAAACCTACTTGATCGTAGTGGATGATCTTTTTAACGAGGCATTGAATCCTATTTGCCAGGATTTTGTTGAGGATCTTTGCATCTGCATTCATCAGTGATATTGGTCTGTAATTTTCTTTTTTCGTAGCATCTCTGTCTGGTTTAGGTATCAAGGTGATGTTGGCTTCATAAAAGCTATTTGGAAGTGTTTCTGTTGTTCAATTTCATGAAAGAGTCTTGCCAAGATTGGCAGTAGTTCCTCTTGGAAAGTTTGAAAGAATTCATTAGTGAATCCATCTGGACCTGGGCTTTTGTTTTTCGGCAGACATTTGATTACTGTTTTAATTTCATCAATGGTGATGGGGGTGTTTAGATATGCTACATCCTCTTCCTTCAACCATGGAAGATTATAAGAGTCCAAGAATTTATCCATTTCTTCCAGGTTCTCATTTTTAGTGGCGTAGAGTTTTTCAAAGTAGTTTCTGATTACCCTTTGAATCTCTGTCATATCAGTAGTGATCTCTCCTTTTTCATTCCTGATACGAGTTATCAAGTTTCTCTCTCTCTTTCTTTGTTAGGTTTGCCAGTGGTCTATCAATCTTGTTTATTTTTTCAAAGAACCAACTTCTGCTTTCGTTGATCTTTCGGATTGTTTTTTGAGTTTCCACTTCGTTGATTTCTGCTCTCAGCTTTGTTATTTCCTTCTGTCTTCCTATTCTTGGGTCCTTTTGTTGAGCACTTTCTAGTTCTATTAGCTGTGTCATTAGGCTACTCAGGTAAGCCCCTTCTTCCTTCCTGATGTGTGCTTGAAAAGCTATAAATTTTCCTCTCAGTACTGCTTTTGCTGTGTCCCATAAGTTCTGATAGTTTGTGTCTTTATTGTCATTTGTTTCCAGGAACCTTTTGATTTCCTCCTTGATTTCATCTCAGACCCACTGGTTATTGAGCATGAGGCTGTTTAACTTCCAGGTGTTAAAGTGTTTCTTCTGAGTCCCTTTGGAGTTTACAAATAATTTCAGAGCCTTGTGGTCAGCGAAGGTAGTCTGCAAAATTTCTATCCTCTTGATCTTATGGAGGTATGTTTTATGTGCCAGCATGTAGTCTATCCTGGAGAATGTCCCATGTACATTGGAGAAGAATGTGTATCCAGGTTTCTGGGGATGGAGTGTCCTATATATATCCACTAGGCCTCTTTCTTCCATTTCTCTCCTCAGGTCTAGTATATTCTTGTTGGGTTTCAGTCTGGTTGACCTGTCCAGTGTTGACAAAGTCGTGTTAAGGTCCCCCACAATTATTGTGTTGTTGTTGATATTATTTTTCAGATTTGTCAACAGTTGTATTAAATATTTTGCTGGCCCCTCATTCGGTGCATATATGTTTAGGAGAGTGAATTCTTCCTGCTCTACGTACCCCTTGATTAATATAAAATGTCCGTCTTTGTCCCTTACAACTTTCCTGAGTATAAAGTTTGCATTATCTGATATTAGTATGGCCACTCCAGCTTTTTTATGGGTGTTGTTTGCTTGGATAATTTTTCTCCAGCCTTTTATTTTGAGTCTATGTTTGTTCTGACTATTCAGGTGCGTTTCTTGTAGGCAGCAGAAGGTTGGATTGAGTTTTTTGATCCATTTAGCCACTCTGTGTCTCTTAACTGGTGCATTTAGTCCATTGACGTTGAGAGAAAGAATTGTCCTGGGATTTAACGCCATCTTTATTTCAAAATTTGGTGTGTCTTTTGGGTAGTCTTGTCTTAGATTAGGTCTTTCAGTTTTTCTCTTAAGACTGGTTTTGTGTCTGTGAAGTTTCTGAGCTGTTTTTTGTCTGTGAAACCATGTATTCTTTCGTCAAACCGGAAAGTGAGTTTTGCTGGGTATAGTATTCTGGGTGAAGCATTCATTTCATTCAGTCTTGTCACAATATCCCACACTGCTTTCTGGCATTGAGTGTTTCTGGTGACAGGTCTGCTGTAAATCTCAGGGAAGCTTGCTTGAACGTGATTTCCCCTTTTGATCTTGCTGTTTTCAGAATTCTGTCTCTATCTGTGGGATTTGTCATTGTGACTAGGATGTGTCTTGGGGTGGTTTTTCTGGGGTCTCTTTTGGTTGGTACTCTTCGGGCATGCAGGATTTGATCACATATATTCTTTAGCTCTGGAAGTTTCTCTTTAATGATGTTCTTGACCATTGATTCTTCCTGGAAATTTTCTTCCTGGGTCTCTGGGACTCCAATGATTCTTAAGTTGTTTCTGTTGATCTTATCATAGACTTCTATTTTCATCTGTTCCCATTCTTTGACTAATTTTTCCATTGTCTGCTCATTTGCTTTATATTTTTTTGTCTAATCTCTCCTGCTGTATGGAATTGTTATGTATCTCCTCTTCCACAGCACCAAGTCTATTCTCAGCTTCTGATACCCTGTCCCAGAGCTTATCCATTTTGTCATTCACTTCGTTTACTGACTTTTTCAGTCCTGTTAGTTGACATGTTATTTCAGTTTGGAGTTTTGTGATTTCTGTCTTCATATTTTCTTGGTTCCTATTAGTGTTCTGTTCAACTCGATCCATGGTTTCTTGGAGATCTTTGAGCATCTTCCATATTGCTAGTCTAAAGTCCTTATCTGAGAGGTTGATTAGTTGGTCAGTCATTATCTGTTCCTCAGAATTGTCATCTTCATTCTCTATGTCTGATGCTGGCCTGCGTTGTTTCCCCATTGTCACACTTGTATTGCGGGTTTTTCTACGTGTTGTGGTGGTATTCATTGTCTATATGATGCAGGCAGCACACTCCTCTGGCTCCTCCCTTTCTGGATGGGCTGACTTGCCTCTAAAAGAGGGGAGTCCTCCCTGGATGAAGCCTCACACTGAGTCAAATCTTAGGTCCGAGCATGCAACAGAGAAGACAGTCCGGAGAGAAATGTTTGCTTCTGTGATATAGCGCCATTCTTAGTGTGATTTTTCCTTCTTGTTGCAATGGTGTTCTTTCCTTAGAAAGAGTGCACGGCCGCGTAGCGAAGTGGAGCAGCCATGCTCCGCTGGAGCCTTTTTTTGCCCCACTCGCAAGAGTTTCACGCAAGAGGACAGTAGACAGACATAGACAGGTCACACTCACAGTTTTTCACAGTTGGGCCCCACTGGGCCGGTGTACTTTCACGGATTTTCCCCGCCTGGTGTCACACACAGGGAGCCGGCTTTTGCAAAGCCTTGCCGGTTTTCTGTTCATTTTCTTCTATCTAAAAATCACTGGAATTTTTTCCCTCATTGCTGGTGTCTTTGGAATCATCTTATGATAAAAATTCTTACAGCTTGGGGCCCCAGGGCGCCTCCCACCCCTACCGAAGACTGCTCTAGTGCTCTCCAGCTCCTCGCGCTGCCCAGAAATGCCACCACCTCGGGCCCTGCCCACCCCAGGGACCCCGGCCTGGCTGTGCGCGCGCTCAGGACTCCGCACATGCCCGAAAGGAACATTCCCACTCGCCCCGCATGCCTTAAGAGCCCTGGTGCTCCGCCCGCTGCCCTTGCTGCTGCTGCCTCTGGCTGCCTCTTGCTGCTCCTGTCTGCTTCTGGCTGCTCCTGGCAGCTCCTGGTCGTGACTCGTTTCCCTCCTCGCTGCCTTCCTGTCCCTGTTCCCCTCCAGGACCGGGCTCAACCGACAGAGCCTGACTCCTCCTCTCCTTACTCCCTGCGGGCGCTCAGTGCCCTCCGAAGTGATCAGGGATGACTCGGAGATTAACTCGGGTAATGAGATCCAGAGCCTAGGAGTTGGTCGCCGCTCCTGCTGGGAGGCTTTAGTGACCAGGCAAGGCTGGCCCTGGCCTTGAGAAGGGTTGGCACAGAGGAGGAAACACATGTGTGCTTGGCATGACCTCAGCCTCACTCATGGCCATGGCTTCACTCTATTCCTCTAGGCCCAACAGCTGGTGGCTCCCTGGCCATCGGGAGGGATTGAGCCACCGTGTCACACAAGCTAGCACCAGTTGTTCTCACTTATTGGGGTATTTAGAATAGCATGGCAAAGAAATGGAAGGAATCGAGGTGGGCAAACCTTTGGCCCAAGATTTCTGAAAGGAATGACCAGGAAAGGAGAGAGATGAAGGCGAGGCCTAAGAAAAAGCAGGCAGGAGGGAACGCAACATAGAGGCGAGTGTCAGGGACTTGAGGCACATGGTGTTGTGATGAGACAACAACAGTCTTCCTAGCATGGGAGCCAAACTAGGACGAAACTTAAAAATAGACCTTGTATAGATGGGTATGGGAGGGTGGGAGAGAACCTGGGGCCATTGTGCGAGGTGAGAGGGAGATGCCACGAGTGCTGACATTCGTGTTTGGGTTATGCCCTATTGGCAGCTTTGTAAACCATCATGTATAATTTACAAAAATGGTAAAATTAAAAAAAAAGCTAAACTTAGAGAATCACGCTCTGAATAATTTAATCAGAATGGAATCTCCTTTTCTCCTCATTTTCGTACTCTAGAGTGCTAAGAACAGCAATTAAGTTAATGCCCAAATAAGGAAGTTGGGAGGAGAGGTTTCCAAATCTATAACGATTTCTATTGAATGCCTTAAGATTTCAGCCTCCATCTTGAATATTTCCTCCTTGACTAGATCACCAAATTTTTTTTCCTTAAAAACCCTCCCAATTTGTTGTTGTTGTTGTTGTGTTTCGGGGTTACATCCAGCAGCGCTCAGGGGTTACTCCTAGCTCTATGCTCAGAAATCCCTACTGGCAGGCTCGTGGAACCATATGGGATGCCGGGATTGGAACCACCATCCTTCTGCATCTAAACGCCCTACCACTGTGCTATCTCTCTGGCACCTAGATCCCCAAATTCTATCCTTCCTTGAAGCATGGACCTGCCTTCTCCAGCACAGAGCCTAAGTGGGACCAGCCTCCCATCTGCCAGCTGTAGTCATTGAGCACATGATGATAATGATTGGTTCACATACTGTGCTCAGCATTGAATGTCCTCATTTTCTGATTGTAAACAAATGCCACCTTTTTTCACACTGACACTCTTTTAGTGCTTACTGTTTAATCTCCATAAGAGATATAAATTTGAAAAGGCTGGATAGTCAACTCAAAACTTGCCCAGTTGGAGAGGGAATTGGCACTTCCTTGCTTTACAAACCTTTGTTTTGATTTTTCCCCTTTAACAGAAAATGAAAATGGTGAATAAAACCAAACCACCCGTCCATACAGAAACCTGGCCAATGTAAGTGAAAGCTTTCAATTAGATTTGTGTTACTTGCTAGGTTATTTCATGTGGGATTCTTTTTTTCTCATCCGCACCTGAACTCTTCATTCGATATCAGAAAGTAGGAATTTCATTTGAAGTTGTTTAAGAAGGACTATTCTTTATGTAACTAGTAAAGTCTTCAATTACATTTGTGAACAGTCACTTTTAAATGGATTCAGAACTGAATTTCCTAACATGGAGGATTCAGACATGGTGGAGGTCCCACATTGTGTTAAAGTTTATTTATGGACTGGCCAGGTGGAGCATGGGTTTAAACTCTTGAACTACATTGTCCCCTAGCTCCCCAAGTCCTTGTGAGGTGGGAGATTTCCCTGAGCAGCACCTCAAAGCCAAAACAGACCAGCTTACTTAGAGAGAGACACTAGGGTATGACAGTTCATAGTTTGTGGTCCCCAAAACAAAAATTATAGAACCATTAAGGAAATAGAAGAGAAGTAATTACTGAAAACCCAATGTTAACACTGTCATACAGATTGATTTTACATCAACTATTCCTTATAGTTTATCTTAAGATCTGATACTTACACATGATCATAAGGCAAATTTTTGTGAATTTCAGGTCTGAAGAGGAAATCCTATCTGACAAAGTTGTAAGTGGTAAATTTCTATGGTGAAATTAACAAATTATTTCCTTTAATCAAGATTGAGTTTACTAGTAAATTTGTAAAATTTGAAGGGATTAGCTAAATATCTTGTCAGATGGCCATGCTATTGATTGAGACTCAGTCCTATTGGAATAGACGTTTAATGTGTAAGCTTTCATACTATGTGAAAGCTGATGTCTATTCTATTTCTTCATTAACTTTGAAATGACATTTCATCTCAGGACTTTCTATGTTCAAAGGAGTCCTATGATTTCCTTCAAGCTATGAATCCCTTTCTGTGAAATGAAGTCTATATCACCCTTATTCACCTTTACTTAAAATAGGCCTGTGTTTGACATTTGTCAACTTCCTTTCTGATTTAATATAAAATCTGTGTGAATGAAGATAGACCATTTTTTTACTTGGGGACCATGGTTTACAAAATATCTATTTCCATGGCATCTGAATAATAGTGATAACTGACTTCATTTCCAAGTTGTATTCTTCCTTTTGTTTTGTTGTTGTTGTGTTTTTTTGCTTATTTACTGCTAGGACTTTAAATACTATGGTGAATATTAGTGGAGAACATGGCCATCTTTGCATTGTTCCTAATCTCTGAAGGTTTTTGATTTTCATCATTGTGCATAATATTGGCTGTGGTTTTATTTTAAATGACTGGTACTCTTTTAATTTTCCTTCCACTCTTTTTTAAGTGAGGAGTTTTACCATGAATAGATGTTGGATTTTATCCAAACTTTCTCTATCAATTTTTAAAATAATATGTATTTTTTACAAATATAATAAATATAATATGCCAAAAGGAAATTCTTAATATATGATAATAATAATTATTATTCTTTGATTTCCTCATTGATTCAGCAAAATTTTGTTCTCTTTTCAAGTGTTGGACCACTCTCCATCTTCTCTGATGATTAATTTCCATTTTTTTAGCCTTGGTCTGACTTCATTTGTTTTTCTTCTGCCCTAGTGTGTGGTCTATCCTGGAGAATGTTCCATGTGTACTAGAGAAGGATGTGTTCAGCTTTTTGAGGGTGGAGGACATTATATCTTTCATTTAATTCCAGTTCTTCCAATTCCTTATTTAGGTTTCTCATTTCTTTATTGATATTCCTGTCTGGCTGATCCAATGCTGAAAGTGAAGTATTGAAATCTGCCCTTGCTACTATCTTTTTGTCGTTGTGCTTTTGTGGTGCAGGAGAAATATCTTTCTAAAAATCTCTCTCTCTCTCTCTCTCTATATATATATATATATATATATGTACATATATTTAAATATATGTATGTATATATATACAGTTCACTGTATATTTGATAGAGTCAGGACCTCTGGATCCATTGATCATCAACTTGTATGTAATGACATGCATATTTCTTTTTTTTTTTTACATGCCTATTTCTTAATGACTTCCTTTAGGTTGAATGCTCTTAGGTCTATGTCCCTACCTTTTTTTCCGTCTACTGTTAACTTAAATTGTTATTTCCCTTTTTTTCATGGCTGAGTCTGTATTTATCCCAAAAATTTAACTGTTTTCCTATATTTGAGTTAGATATTGTTTCCAGATCCATTCAGCAACTCTATGCTATTTTTAATGGGCATTCAGAAAAACTGATATAAAGGACTGTGTTTCCATTTTTTTTTCACTGTGGTTTTTTGCTGTTGTTGTTGTTGTTTTTGTTCTTGTTGTAGTTTTGCAGTTAGTGCCTTGCCTTTTTCCAGGAAACCTTTAGTATTCCTTGCAAGGTTGGTGTACATGTAGTTGTCGATTGTCTAAAAAGGTGTTTAGTCACTCCTTTAAATCTGAATGACATCTTTTCTTCTTTATATTTTTTTGGTTTTTGGGTACACCTGGTGGTGCTCACTGGTTATTCCTGGCTCTATGCTCAGAAATCGCGCCAGGCAGGCACGGGGAACCATTTGGGATGTCGGTATTCGAAACACCATCCTGTATTTAAACTAATGCAAAGATACAGTGATGCAAATAACTCAAAACATCTTAAAATATGTGTGTTAGCTTTATTTGGTATAAAAGCACCTTCCTATTAAATTTGGATTACTCATCTATATACTTATATTTCCAGTCCAGTCTAATCACACCATCCTTTTGCATCCAAGGCAAACACCCTGCCTCCATGCTATCTCTCAGGCCCCAACTTTTTTTTCTGTTTTTGGTTTTTGGTGAATAACATTTTTTCAAGGTGAAGATTATGTTGAATACTCTTTCATTTGGTGCTTTGAACATGTTGTTCCCTTCTTTTCTAAAAAAGAGAATATTTTATTGATTTATTGATTGGTTTATGGGCCACATCCAGCAGTGCTCAGTGGTTACTCTTGGCTCTGCACTCAGAAATAGCCCCTGGTGGCTGGGGGATCATATGGAATGTCGGGAATTGAACCCGATCGCCTGCATGCAAAGCAAAAGCCCTACCACTGTGCTATGTCTTGGGCCCCATTCCCTTCTTTTATGAGCAGTCATTTGTGAATATTTCACCAGCTTCTCAGGTGCCTTTGAATAGGAATGGTAAATGCAGGAGCACAGGGTAAGTTACTGTGATAGCTCCTGAATGCACTAAGGAGATAAGTCCCAGCTTCCCTCCAGTACCTATGAAAAGCCAAGGCATGACAATTTTTGGTGCCCAAGATCAATTATGTAGTCAGTTCCCAATAAGTAGACTTAAGTCACGGTCTTGCAAATTTTCAGCATGTTCTAAAATAGCTTGCTCTACCTGCCCCCAAATCAGATGTTTTTATCAGTCATTAGACTGGACTGGAAATATAAGTATATAGATGTCTAATCCAAATTTAATAGGAAGGTGATTTTCTACCAAATAAAGCTAACACAGTGTCATTACATATTTTAAGATATTTTGAGTTATTTGCATCACTGTAGCTTTGCATTAGTTTAAATAAAGTAGAATCCATATAGATTCATAGCTTTACCTAAGCTATAGAAAATCAGAAAAGTAGTTTTGAGGAGAGACAAAATGCAATGCAGCTTTCTTAATATGTATACATGTAGCTTTTATTGTCCACTTAAAGTCATTTTCGACAAAAATTCCTTTGGGGAGTTTCTGGAAGGGATATTGCTATGCTCTTCAATGAAAGGATATTGCTCTGACCCTTTATAGCAAAACTTAAACCTGAGACCAGGGTCAGTAATAAACCATCTACCCCACAAAATCTGGATGAGTTTCTGGAACAGTATGCATATAGGTGTTGCGCATGAGGATAGATCTGTTTCTTCTCAACAGAGCCTCAAGTGTTCTATACCTGCAGACAGGTAGAATGGAAAAATACTTCATGAACTACTGATGCACAACTATCAACCATTATTTATAGTAGTATTTTCTATATTATATTTGAAATCAATGTGTTAAGCAGCAGTAATTGTTTTCATGGGCCAGCATCAGTCTCAGGTAAGTGGTTAAAAACCACGCCTCTAGAAAGCATTTAATTTGAGACAGGTAAGTTTCTCTGTCTATTGTGAGAGAACAGAGAAAGTGACTGAGGATAATAACTAGACATCAAATCATATGCAGAATGTACTTCAGAATAGTATACTGGTTTCCTACTTAGCCGTTTCAAGGTCCTGGTAGATTACAGACATAGAACATAGGGGGAAACACTTCTGTTTCTATTACCCTACATAGAAAGGAGTTTATATACTTGTATAAAGTTTTAAGAAACACTAAAAGTGCCATACATTCAACCATATTTTTCATAGCAAAGAGATCATTGAACTTTGTATTTTTAAACCATTTCAACAATTCTTATTACTGTCCATCATTCTGGTGTTTGCATGACAGGGTAAGGTTATCCACCTTCTCTAATCAGATAAACATTTTAACTATAAGTACATAGTTAACATCTGATATATTATCTTTAATATAGTCCCAGTTTATACATAGCAAAATGCATAACTTAATAATTTCTATTTAATATAGTATTCGATACTTAGAAATTTTGTTAAATACTCTGATTTTATTTCACAATAGAAATGAGGGATTTAAAATCATAATATAATAGAAGTTTGAATAACAATGATAGAGGATTACTAAGCAAGGGAAATACTAACACTTAGATGATTTGGAATAATTTTGAATTAGAGACCAATATACTAAGTTAGCCAAGATAAACATAGATAGAAACGTCCCTCCCTGCCCTACTTTTTTTCATCACCCCTGCAAGTAATTGGTGCATTTCTATGTAGGTTTCCACATTTTACATTCATTTCTAGAATGTTTCCAGATAATCTCAGGAGAACTTCTTTTTAAATTGCATGCTTTAGCTGTAGATTATAGACAGTGACTTCTTTCAGGTCTGTAATATGAGTGCATATTGCCCTCCCTATCTTAAAGAAAAACTACTATGCTTCAGTGTAGTTATTAGGCACTGACTATGTGAAGCATATGTTCAGGTAAAGTATCAAGATTGAAAGAAACTTAAAGACCATATGTGGCTTAAAGTCTATATGCTGTACTTGTACCCAAGCATGTGCAATACCAGAAGACTGATTCTCATGTACATTTTGTGGAAAACATCTATGACAACACATTCTACAGGGCCAAGGATACTTTTCTTGTCTTGTAAATTTAGTTCTGTGACTCTATAGTTAGGCCTTCTAATTCTTAATTATCTTTATTGGGGGGGGGCTTCTTGGAGAGCTCAGCAATCACTCCTGGCTCTGCCCTCAGAAATTCTCCTGGCAGTCTCAGGGAAAAATGTGGGATGCCGGGATTGAACCACCCTCTGTCCTGGGTCGGCTAAGTGCAAGGCAAATGCCCTCCAGCTGTGCTATCTCTCAGGCCCCGCTTTTTTACATTTTTATTTTATCTTATTTTTTGTCATTTTTACATTCAAACCACATAATTCATCAGTGAGATATATTCTCTTATTCTCATGGTAGTAGGTAGGTAGGACCAAGGAGCCTCGTTCAGAGGTATGGGAAAATGGTGCTATAGAGACTTCATCATCTGGGCACTGTATTAAAGTATGTTGAGACAGTATTGACAGACAGCCAGAGGCTTGATCTTCAGCATCCAGAGATATAACAAAAATAAGACCCTTGCTTTAGATGGAATTTTCTGAAAAATTGGCTTTTAAAGTGAGATGTCTTGAGTTCAATCTGCGCCTACCTTCATGTATAGATATTTATCGCCATGTAGCATGTTAGTGGAGGTAGTAGTGTCTTGTAGCTTCCTTGTGGACTTAAATCATTCTTAAGACTTGTCAGAATCACCACTATGAGTTAATAAAGAGAATTCCCATCTGACATGGACACCACAGCAGTTAACGAATGCTCAGCTTTTAAAACCTACTCCGTTGTTGAGTTAGGGCATCCTGGCACCCAGAAATCGCAACCCTGGTCTTTATTACAAGTATTAGTTATAGGAGCTGTGAACAGCATACAGTGAGTAGGGCTTTTGCCTTGCAGGAGGGCCAATCCCAGTTGATTCCCAGCCTCCCCTAGAGTCCCTAATCACTCACTAGAAGGCAGAAACTGGAATAACCTTTGACAAAGCCAGGTGTGGCCCCTAAACAAAAAATCAGATGCTTTGTGACATAGAATCATACTTGAGATTGAGGTTGCTAATACTTAAGAGGGACTAGGACTAGGAAGATTTTTATTATGAGATATTGAAGAAATGTCAAAGATATACCTGGGAGCTTCCTGGGAAACATGCCACTTGAAATGAGAAATAACTGCTAGACTTTGAACTTCTCAAAGTTCCTTCTTCCTACTCTGATTGTCATTAGAAACACAGACTTTTCCTAGACTTACTCTTGATTATTTTCTTTTGTGATTTGAGAAAAACAAATTATAAATTAAGGTGAACTCTACTATTATACCTAAATATCTCTAAAATTATACCTAAAAGTGGAGTCATTCTTAAAATGAGTTTTCAGAATATGTGTGAAGAGGGTAGCACTGTCAACTTTCATGAAAGCTGCTGTAATCTGCTAAAAGATTAAGGTCCTAAAATGCTTGAGGCCTTTGTTGTTATTATTTTGGGCCCTCACAGGGCACCAATATAACTTGGTTACTCCAGCTCTGTACTCAGGCCATTGCTCCTGATTTGCTTGAGATAATATGGGATGCCTGGGATTTAATCTAGGATAGTTGTAAAAGGCCAGTGCCTTACCCTCTGTGCTAACACACTGGCCACCTTTTGGTTGTCTCTTATAATCGCTTTCTGAGCCTATATGAAAAAAGTGATTATTAATGTACAATATGCAGGATGCAGGTCCATTTTTAGACATGGCTTGTTTTATACCATTTTAGAGTTTGGTTTATTTTTCATTATAATTTTACAAATTCTAATGAGGTTATATAGTAACTGGCTAACTAGTTATAATCGAGCCCTCCACTCCATTTCTATAATCTGAGCCCTAAAATTAAACACTTTGTACTGCACTTAGAATACAAATAAACACTTCTGAGTCATATAAATGAGAAATACACATTAAAGATGGTAATGCTAATTAATATTGTAGTATTTAAGCATGGTTCTTTGTGCAGATTTTCCTGACTATAACACATTTTTTTTAAATTTGTGATTGCTGAGATACTTATTTTTACTCCAAAGTATTCAGAAAGTTACTTTTGTGTTTTGTTTGTTTGTTGTTAGTTATATTGGGTTTTGGGCCCACACGTGGTGACGCTCATTGGTTACTCCTGGCTCTGTGCTCAGAAATCACTCCTGACTTGGGGGACCATATGGGATGTCAGGGAGTTGAACTGAGGTCTATCCTAGGTTGGTGCATGCAAGCAAATGCCTTACTGTTTGCACAACTGCTCTGCCCCCTGCCCCCGAATGTTAAGTTTTTTAAACAAGTCTTTTTTTTTTTTGTTTGTTTGTTTTTTTTTTTGTTTTTTTTTTTTTTTTGGGGCCACACCCGGTGACGCTCAGAGGTTACTCCTGGCTATGCGCTCAGAAGTCGCTCCTGGCTTGGGGTACCATATGGGGCGCCGGGGGATCGAACCGTGGTCCGTCCAAGGCTAGCGCAGGTAAGGCAGGCACCTTACCTCCAGCGCCACCGCCCGGCCCTTAAACAAGTCTTTAACTTCTTAAAGTCCTAGGCATTTCTGGCAGTACTTCTAGACATTGAGCAGACTATCGGCATGCACATTGAGCATCAAATTTTCTTAATTTTGGAAATATTGTGAGGATACTTTGTGGGGAACCTGACTCATTACATATGCATATCCTTTGCAATTGTTTTAAAAAGCAAATCATTTTTTGGGGTCGGAGAGATAGCACAGCGGTGTTTGCCTTGCAAGCAGCCAATCTAGAACTCAAGGTTGTTGGTTCCAGTCCTGGCATCCCATTTTGTCCCCCCTTGCCTGCCAAGAGCTATTTCTGAGCAGATATCCAGGAGAAATCACTGAGCACCACTGGGTGTGGCCCAGAAAACAAAAACAATGCAAATCATTTTTAAATGAATTAGCCTTTTCTTATGCTAATTCCATACCCCAAAATCAATTCTTTAATTATTTGAAAGAATTGTTTAAACAAGGGATCAGCATGCCAATACAGACTGTCTACTTTTGTAAATCAAGTTCTGTCACATCCACATCATCACTTCGATGATCATTACTGTTCAATTATGTATTTACATATTCTCTGGTGACTGACTACTGTGACAATAGTACAGAGCTAAGTATTTGACAGCAAAAAAACACATGGCCCCTGAAAGCAATACTTCATATTCTGCTAGTAATAGTCTGAGGATAGCTTTGCTTAATAACAAATAGCAATTTTTAACTATAATAATGAACCGTTTAAAAATTTTTGTCAAGGGCTCAGCAGACCACATGGATGCCAGGATCAAACCCAGGTCAGACAGATAGGCAAGGAAAAGCTCTCCCTATCTCTGCTGTTATCACTTCAGACCCTATTCTTATATGTTAGAATACTCTTGAGCAATATAAAGAAATAAATTATTGATAAAGGAAACAATATGTATTAGACTTGAGTAGTTTTGCCACACCAAGCAGTGTTCAGAAGTCATTTCTGATAGAGCTCAGGATACAGTGCCTGGAGCCAACCCAGACCTTCTGCCTGCAAGGCACGTTCCTGCCATCGCCCTAGCCCTTAAATGTAATCATATGAGTTAATCCTTAAAACACTTTGAATACACTATCTTGTACAAAAGAAAACATGCTCTGGCTCCATGGTTAAGAAATTTGGGGGGCTACAGAGAGTACAAGGGAGAGGGTATGGCTCGTTTCTGCCCATGGCTGAACTGGGTGGGTTTCCTCCCCATACTACAGATGGTCTCCGAGCAATGGCACAAATGGCCCCTGAGTACATAGCCAGGAGTAAGCCTTGTGCACTGCCAGATGGGATATTCTAAAAAAAAAAAAATAAGAAATGAATAAAAACTTTAGAACAGACAAAACTAATCTCAGTGAGCAAAAGAGGTTAGAATAGTTGTTACTGGTGTAATGTCCTGAAAAAAGAACTTGTGAGGAATTTTCGGGGCTAGGAGCTGATCAAGGAAAAGGATCAAGTTCTTGAAGAGATGCATAAGTAGAGAAAACACTTTACCATAAAGGTGAGAGCTTACAGTCATCTCCCCATTACCCCATTACTTCCCATTAAAAAGAGAGAAGGAGTCAAAGGAACAACTCCAAAGAGGGGGATCCACATTGGCATCTCTGAAAGTGGTACTTCTAGTTAGGTCAATCTATAACAAGAGTGGGAATCTCTGGGCTGGCGAGTGCCAGAAAGCAGTAATGACCTTGGATCTTAATGCACACACTGGACTGCTCAATGAACTCCAGGTGCTAGGCAGATTTATAGAGTAGGCAATCGAAGTAAAATCTGCTTGTTTCAGTTATTTCAGAGAATTGAGTGTTTAAAAGTTTGTGTTTGGCACTAGAAGATTTTTAGTGAACAGTTATCATCCTGCATTGAAAAAAAAAGTACTAGGTTCAAGTCCATCTTTTGTAGTTGATATAATACCTGAGAAATGTGTAGAGTGAGAATGTACTATGACAGAGCTCGGGTTACATAGGTGAATGCAAGTGTTTGAAACTCATTAAACCCTAAGATAGGAGCATTTTACTGAGAGACTGTAAATTGGGGTATACCTGTGTTTGCTAGAAAGCTTTCAGCTTTGCTTTATTTGAACTTTTCTCATGAAATATTAAAGATACCCTGTGATGATAGACTGAGAACATCTAGGGAACCAAATCACTGCCAGAAAACATGAGTCTTTTGAATGAGAAACTGTGAGGTTGTAGACACCTGATTCTGTAATCTTGTAACTAAAGATTGTGTGCTTGATGATTCCAGGGTGAGATCCTCTGCCAGCAGGGCTTTAGCCACAACATCATCTCTTGAATCCCCTGACAGAATCCCCTTATATGAAGGCCCTGTAGAATTCAAGAAAGGACGAGAGAGACAGCAACGTTATCTGATCTTGTATAATGATTTATTACTTGTTGGTAAGATCAAGTAAGTATAATGTACACAAGCATTCTACCATGGTATTCCTACTAAGTTTCTTCCCAGAACTTACTGTAAGAATGTCTGGAAGCAAATGTGTCCATGCCTAGCCAAGATCTGAGGTGAATTTCATGTTGTGTTTTTTTAGAAAATTTATTTCAACTGTTTGTTTATTCAAATATTGAAGTCCCTGCTGCATGGTGTGACATAAATTTGAGGGTTCAATGAAGAAAGAGACCCAAAGTCATACAGTTCTGACTTATTAGAGCATGATCCATGCTGGAAATCCATTTATTCCGTTAATGGATGGAATATTTAAAGAAAATGGATGGAAATCCATTATGCAGTAAGCTCTTCAGAAGGAAAGAGATTTACCTTTTGGTGAATTTTTTTTTAAATCTCATAGCAATAAGTACAAAACTAGAATCGAAGACCACTTGTTTTCTTAACTGCAAGTCATTTTTTGTGCTGAATATTTCTAGCATAAAAGTGATTTATCTGAAACCTGTGGTTATTTGTTTGAAACATTTTGAATTACAAAAACAAAAAATGTTTCTATATATATTGGCAGTCTGTGATGTTCTTTTACTCCATACTGAATGGCCTTTTCTCACAGAGGTCTGCTCTGTTTGGCACGTTTGTTTTTTGGTTTGGTTTTTGGTTTACAGACCCCTCCCGGGTGACACTCAGGGGTTACTACTGGCTATGTGCTCAGAAATCACTCCTAGCTTGGGGAACCATCTGGAATGCCCTGGCATCAATGCACAGTTTGTCCTAGGCTAACGCAGGCAAGGCAGATGCCTTACTGCTTATGCCACTGCTCTGGCCCCAATGCCACATTTGTTTTTGATAACTTTTTATATCAGTTTTTATAAACTGACAAGATCTTTATCCACTAATGCAATACTTACATAAGAAATTTAGTTCATGAAAGATTACTATGAGAATTTGCTATGTGAATTGGGAATATTAAAAAGTGTGAGTGACCTAAGTTACTCTAAGTGGAGATGGGACTTTAACAAAGCCTTTAAGACAGTATATTTGGGCCCGGAGAGATAGCACAGCGGTGTTTGCCTTGCAAGCAGCCGATCCAGGACCAAAGGTGTTTGGTTCGAATCCCGGTGTCCCATATGGTCCCCCGTGACTGCCAGGAGCTATTTCTTAGCAGGCAGCCAGGAGTAACCCCTGAGCACTGCCGGGTGTGGCCCAAAAACCAAAAAAAAAAAAAAAAAAAAAAAAGACAGTATATTTGAAGAGAAGATTTGAAGTGCTCATCCTTAGTCCTTAGTGTTTGTTATTGTTTGTTTTGGAGGCCATACCCTTCGGTGCTTAGGTTCCTCCTTGCTCATTCCAGACCCTCATCCTTATTATTTTCTTTTTTTAAACAGTGTGTTTAGAATGTGGTTCATGATTTTCAGTCTTACACTGTACACCACCATTCATTCAAAAACATTTGCCACAATCAATGCACCCCGTATCCCACCGGCCTTTTCTTTCTTTTTGAAAATAAATTTATTTAAAGAAAATGCATCACATAGTTGACACAACTGATCATTTGTTTCAAGATGACCAAAAACATAGTTATTAAAAAATTGAAAATAAAATGGAAAACTAAAGAAGGACAAAAAAGTTCAGTAGCGAATGTATTTGTGAAAATTATTGTATCACCAATGAACTCACTAAAGCAATAGCAAAAGGTTTAGTAAGCTCTTCTTCTATTTTTTTTAGGAATAAGAATTAAAAAAAAACAGTAAAAATGGTGTGAGAGTGGCAATTGTTGTTTGCATAGGCTCAGCAAAAGATGGGGAAAATAGAAAGGAAAACTTGGCCTAAATACAAGGTGACTTTACTCCTGAAGTATTCTGGCATAAGACCAAGTCTGGGCTCCAGGCATACTACATTGTCCTACCCCTGAGTCATTCTCTGTGTCCCAGTCAAATGTTTTCGTGCAATCACTGTTGTTGGTGTCAGGTTTCTGTAGTTAGAGATTCCGGTTTCTCTACATAGCCTACATCCAAGTCAGAATGATGGAGAGCATCCTCTAGTTTCACCTCACCGTTAGAGGGTAATGGGAAGAGCCCTGCCCTTAAAGCAGGTTGTTGCTGTAGCTTAGTCGTCTGGGTGTTAAAAAGAACCCTCTTTGGAATAAGTCGATGTCATGGCAGCAGTAGGATCCCCTGGTAGAGGTTTGCTTCCTGATGATGTTATAGACAACCTTGGTTGTTTCTGTAGATGGTATCCTTACAGCAATTGTGCACATATTTGGACTATTTTTCAGAAAACTGCTTTTATGTTCATTCTCATAGCAAGCATTCAGATAATATTGACAAATTCTTCCCTTTAATAAGGAACATTTCTTTCCTGAAACATGAAACAATTGAGGAAGGTAACATGTGATAGCATATGTCTTTCTTCTACTTCTCAATACTGGGTTGAGGATTTACCTGTATAATCCGTGAGTATTGGTCAGGAGATAGCTGGTGCCCTAGGTACTCCAAAGGAGCTTTTTATACAGGTCATTGTGCATAGAAATTCCAACAGAGACTCTGTAATAGCTGCTAGAACAGGACCAGGCATTAGGCAAACAATTACACACATATGTCAATATATACCATGCCTTCCCAGGATGGATAGTTCCAGTCTTCTATTGCCTAAATAGTTCTCAAGAAATAAGGTAACATTTAAGTAAAAATGTTTTATACAATCTATCCAAGAAGATCTACAGTGATTTGATTTAATAGTATTAACTTGAATCATCTTGTTCTGCTTCATAATTTGAAGAGAAAAAATAAGTGCATGGTGCCAGGACCAAACAGTCACATGAACATTGAATGGAAATAAAAAATGATCAGACCTAAACACTAAACGCAAAGTCAAAACAACAGAATCAAGATACCCAGTCTAGTGCTCGCTTCGGCAGCACATATACTAAAATTGGAACGATACAGAGAAGATTAGCATGGCCCCTGCGCAAGGATGACACACAAATTCGTGAAGCGTTCCATATTTAAAAAAAAAAAAAAGATACCCAGTCTAAAACAAGCTATACACAAAGGGGACCTGTTCCACTAGCAGTCCAGGAATCAAAGGAGGGAGGTGTGGGATGCATGCTGAGAATGGGTGGAGGAAGGACAGCACCGATGGTGGGAATAGCCTCAATTCACTGTCACTGTGTACCTTAAGTATAATGGGAAAGACTTGTAAATCACATCGGTCACAATAAAATTTTATAAAAATAAAATGCCATGGATGTCTTTACAGACATCATTGTGTATGAATTTTGACAATCTTTCTCATTCATTAACAGTGATTGTTTCCATTGCCTTATGTCTCTTTTGTTAAAGTTAGTCATTTATTTTCAGATTTCTTTATGTCTTTCACCTCATGTTAAGCTGAATCCCATGTACTTAAGCATTTCAGGCACATTGTGATTGGGATTTTTCTATATCTTTCTCTTTTTTGTTTCACATTTTGCTCATAAAATGAACAAATCTCTGGATTTTTGCAGTGATTCTTAAAGTGTCATGGTTTTTTTGTGACTTTTCTTAGTACACTTAAACTCATCTACCATGAACACAAAAATAACATACTACTGAAACACTAAAATATTGAAAGACTTTCCTCTATGATCAAGTGAACATAATGTTTTGTTGCTCTCCCCTCTATTTTACAATTTAGTATTGAAAGTCCTCTTAATAGCAAATAAGTAAGAAAGAGCTGTGAAGAATATCTATACTGGGAAAGTAGAGGTCAAACTAGAACTATTTGCATAGTACATAGTGATCTAAATATTTGTACATATCTTATGTAATATTTTCTGCTATATACATACCAGACATCAGATATATTTGCTCTACCGTGAATCTGTATCTTGTATTTTATGGGATATTTGTATTTTAGAGTGTATCATGTAGTTTGTTCTATCTGTAATGTCTTCTAATGAGTGTGCACACTCATTATTTTAGAAATAGGCAAAAAGAAAAAAAACAATCCCCCAAAAACAACAACTAAAACGTTTTGAATTCTAGGTAAGACACAACTGTGTCACCATCTCCGTGCTCTTTTTCACTTTCTAAATGCTGTTGGAGAATGCTCATTGTCAATACTCTGAATTGCAAGACTTTGAGGGGCTCTTCTAGGTGATGTAGCTTTGATTTCATTGGGGCTTTCAGGTCAAGAGACAAGTTGGTTTGAATATCCAAATTCTCAGGGAAGGGGAGAGGTGTTAGCGCAATATTGTCAGAAAGAAACTTCATTGCTGGATTAAAGCAGATTACCTTCTCAGTCCCCAAGATGAATATTACTTGTGTCAATTGCCTCTGACTTCTTTTTTACCCCCTTCGCTTTAGTCCCAGGCTCTGCTTTTAGACTGCAGTGTGTTTTTGGTTTGTGTTTTATACTAGTCAAAATACAAGGGGTGAACAAACTCTTTAAAAACAGAATGTGTACAGAATCTTTGCCTTTTAAAGTAATCAAGTGGAAAAGCATTGTAAAATCCCTTAATCCTAGATAAGTTGCATTAAAAGATGTGTGTATTTTGAAATATCTGTTTACTGACTTAATCTTCTTGGAAGGAAGCATGTTTTAAATAAACTGTGATTTCCTTTTAGCAGTAGCACATTTAAAATTGTTTTCTATCCTGAAGCCAAAGAGAGAGTACAGTGGGTAGGCCATTGCCTTGCACATGGCCAGGTGGGGTTTGATCAATTCCCTACACTTAGCATGGTCCCCCAAGTCTGCCAAGAGGAATTCTTCCTGAGTGGCAGAGCCAGGTGATCACCGGGTCTGACCCAGAAAACTACATGAATCAATCTAATTGAGTTTTTGATCCAAATGGAATGCTCAACATAGAGAACAATAAAACAGCCATTTCATGGCAATTTTCTGCATCAAGTCATGCATAAGAGTCAATGCAGCAGCTATTTCAAAGGCTACCTTAGACCCATTAAAGTGACTGTGCTTGACTACAAAATAATGACAAGGACTTGTTTTGCCTGATAACTGAAAATTACCCTCTTATCACAGAAGCTTTCATTACATTTAGAAAATCAAACAACAGAAAGTCTTGTTTGGTTTCTATCTTCCCAGATGCAACAATTTAAGATGAAATATAAAATTAAATTGTGCAACCTCTGGATGAGTACTTGCATAAAAGATGCCAGAGAGAACAACGTTGATGTGACCAAGACTTTAATCATCGAATGGCCCACGATCAATTATGTAGCCATGTTCAGGTAAGAACTGTAGCTTTCCCTGCATTAACATGTTGTACTGTTATGAAAGTTGATTTTTATAGTGTTTCTAGGATAGAGTAAAAAAGAGTTCGTCCATTTGTGTTATTCTCATTTTATAAAGGGAAGAATTTCATTCTGATTGAGCGTGAAACCTGTAACCTTTTAATATACCCACAGAGACATTTGTATGCCTCTGATTTGCCCAAAGAGCTCTTATACTGTGAAAATCCATGAATATGAAGAACTTTTGGAGAAATTTTTTGGCCAGTGACCTTTAACGGGGCCATAACTGGCCACAGATCAGGGCCTTCACTCTAGTATCTCCTTCCCTAATGCTTTACATCTGAGTTTTTCCCCCTTCTTTTCTTTCTGGGCCACACCCAGTCATGCTCAGGTTTTACCCCTGGCTATTCGCTCAAAAATCACTCCTGGCTTGGAGGACTTATGGGATATTTGGAGAATGAACAGCAGTCCTTCCTAGGTTAGTGCACGCAAGGCAAAAGCTCTACTGCCTGCACAACTATTCTGTCCCCTGTATCTGATCTTTTATGTTGATCTTTTTAAATTCTTGAGATAGAACTTCACTGAAACATATTACAAAGTAGTCATTTAGGTTGAAATAAATGTACTTCCAACTTTTCTAGAAGTCATTTATTCATTCAATTAATGTTACAAGATAATGGATTGCCTGAACTGTACACAAAGTTCTGATTTGGTAAGTAGGAGTTTATGACAGTCAGAAGTCAGTTTATTTTAAGGGATCAAGGATAGATTTGCAAGACTATATATTCCATGTCTGGGTTAAAGTTGGCAAAAACATGAATAGAAAATATTGGTGCCTTTATCTTGAACATGCTCACAGCATATTGATTCATCATGAGTATGCCCATTTTCAAACTTGTGATCTTAAACAACTGCACATTCTCAACCCATTCTAGCATTTGTATTTCTCTTAAAAAGTTGGTGCTTCAGTGGTAAGGCATTTGCCTTAGATGCAGAAGGACGGTGGTTTGAATCCTGGCATCCTATATGGTCCCCCGCGCCTGCCAGGAGCGATTTCTGAGCATGGAACCAGAATTAACCCCTGAGCGCTGCTGGGTGTGACCCAACCCCACCCCCCCAAAAAAAAAACCCCAAAACGAAAGAAAAAAAATGTGGTGCTTGTTCAGTTGTATGAGCACTAAGTAGTAATAAAAATAATTAAAGTTAAACACAAAATCCAAAGCCAATGAAAAAAGAATCGATAACCAATGTACAAGGAGCTAGACAAAGAGGGGACTACTTATACTAGCAGCCCGGGGTGGGGGGGGAGGGAAGGGAGGTTGTATATGGGATGCACGCTGGGAACAGGGGTAGAGGGAAGACAACTTTGGTGATGGGAATCCTCTGATTCAATGTTAATATGTAGCTAAAATATGACTATGAAAAATATGTAATCCACTTTGATCAAAATAAAAATTATTGGGGCCGGGCGGTGGCGCTGGAGGTAAGGTGCCTGCCTTACCTGCGCTAGCCTTGGATGGACCGCGGTTCAATCCCCCAGCATCCCATATGGTCCCCCAAGCCAGGAGCGACTTCTGAGTGCATAGCCAGGAGTAACCCTTGAGCGTCACCAGGTGTGGCCCAAAAACCAAAAAAATAAATAAATAAATAAAATAAATTAAAAAAATAAAAATTATTATTATAATAAATAAAATAAAAAAGCTGGTGTTTGTTATACGCACAGCCTATCTTTTGAGGGGTAACAAATATGGGCCACACCTACATTGTGCTGTTTAGGGTCTACTCCTGACAATATTCCAGTCTCTTTCTGGACTAAAGAAACAGAATACAGAGATATATTCACTGTAGGCAATACTGAGAGGAAAATCTTAATGGAGAGTAGGGAAAGGGAAGCTCAAATATCTGTCTACAGATATACATATATGTGTATATATGTATGTATGTATGTATATAGAGTGTACCTGAGTCCCCACCACTGGATACACTCAACGTCTTTTAAAGCAAAAGCTAATGGACAAAACTGCTGCCTATAGCAGTTGTTACTATAGTTACCTCTGCTGGTGAAAGCCACTTGAAAATAAATGTAATAAATATAATAAATCAGATTAGAAATTTCAGCAAAGAAATGTAATAATAAATAAATCTAAAGATTAGAAATCTCAGCAGAGAAATAAAATCATTGAGGCATATCACATTAGTTGTCCATTAAGATATAAATGGACACTGTTTTACAAATAAATCATATTAAGTATGTCCAGAACTAGATCTCTTGACATACAAAGAACCGGTAAAGAGAAAATAAGATAATCAGTAGAGGCTAATTCTGAGATCCGCATGTTGAAAATACCAGAAAAGAACTTTACAGCAGTTGTTATTTTGAGTACCTTCATTGGTGAATGCCAACTGAAGTATGAATGTAAAGGGTAGAGACTCAGCAAAGAAAAAGAAAACGTTTTTTAAAGATCCAAATGGCAATTTTAAAATGGAAAACTACAAGATCGTACACATTTGGTGGTTTGACTCCCATGCTTTGGGCCCCTTTCATTTCTATGGATTTAAGAAATTCACACTGAAGGAAAAGGAAGGAAGGAAGGAAGGAAGGAAGGAAGGAAGGAAGGAAGAAGGAAGGAAGGGAAGGGAAGGAAGGAAGGAAGGAAGGAAGGAAGGGAGGGAGGGAGGGAGGGAGGGAAGGAAGGAGGAAAGGAAGAGAAGGAAGGAAGGAAGGAAGGAAGGAAGGAGGAAGGGAGGGAGGGAGGGAGGCAGGGTGGGAGAGAGGGAGGGAAGGGAGGGAGGGAGGGAGGGAGGGAGGAAAGAAGGGAGGAAAGAAGGGAGGGAGGGAGGAAGGGTGGAAGGGAGGAAGGAAGGAAGGAAGGAAGGGAGGGAGGGAGGGAGGGAGGAAGGAAGGGAGGGAGGGAGGGAGGGAGGGAGGAAGGAAGGGTGGAAGGGTGGAAGGGAGGAAGGAAGGAAGGAAGGAAGGAAGGAAGGAAGGAAGGAAGGGAGGGAGGGAGGGAGGGAGGAAGGAAGGGAGGGAGGGAGGGAGGGAGGGAGGGAGCAAGGAAGGGTGGAAGGGAGGAAGGAAGGAAGGAAGGAAGGAAGGAAGGGAGGGAGGGAGGGAGGGAGGAAGGAAGGAAGGAAGGAAGGGAGGGAGGGAGGGAGGGAGGGAGGAAGGGAGGGAGGGAGGGAGGGAGGGGGGGGGGAGGGAGGGAGGGAGGAAGGAAGGAAGGGAGGGAGGGAGGGAGGGAGAGGGGGAAGGAGGGAGGAAGGAGGGAAGGAAGAAAGGAGGGAGGGAGGGACGGAAGGAGGAACGGTGGGAGGGAGGGAGGAGGGAGGGGGAAGGAAGGGAGGGAGGGAGGGGGGAGGGAGGAAGGAAGGAAGGAAGGAAGGAAGGAAGGAGGGAGAAGGAAGGGAGGGGGAGGGAGGGAGGGAGGGAGGAAGGGAGGGGAGGGAAGGAAGGGAGGGAGGGAGGGAGGAAGAAGGAAGGGAGGGAGGGAGGAAGGGGAGAAGGGAGGGAGGGGAGGGAGGGAAAGGGAGGAAGGAAGGGGAGGGAGGGGAGGGAGGGAAGGAATGAAGGAAAGAGGGAGGGAGGAAGGAAGGAAAAAGAAGGAAGGAAAAATTCTGGGTAACCTTAGTTTAGAATGAAATGAAAGAGGAAATACCTACTGAATTTAAAGACACATCAATACAAATTACCTGATAATAGGGAAAACATTAAGTTCAGACATTTGCTGGAAAGTGCCAAGAGATATAGCATACTTCTGTTTAGAACTCCAACACCTTAGATGGTCCTTTGAGCACCACAAGAAATGACCCCGAGCACAGACCCTCAGCCATAGCCTCTGAGCACCACCGGTATGGCCCCAAACAGAACAACCACCAGAAATTCCTTCTATTGATAACCCTAAGTAGAAGTTAGCATTTCCATTGATAATCCTAAATATAAATTAGCATAAGGATTATATTATTTCATTTTAATTTTTAAATTTAATTGAGGTTTAATTTTTCTTTCCTACTTCCTTTGATTACAGTTCTGCTGATGAAAGAGACATCTGGTTCTCTCTCCTAGAAAGGTATTTTTCCAGTATACTTTTTATCTTCAACCTATAGTTAAATAGCTGAACTTCTCGACAGATATTTGCACCAAATTATCCCCCTTTTTTTGCAAACATTTTTCCTTTGGTTTCAAAAGAAGCTACTGTTTAGATCGTATACTAATCTACTACTTAGTGTAAATAATATTCTCACATTACATGTATTTCTTACTTTTGAGGAAAAAGAGCATTGAACATTGGTTAGATCCTTTGAGAGAGAAGTTAGTGATCTCTTCCTCTCTTTTCATGTCCCCAACTCCTCTTTGGAGCTAACGATTTCTGCAAAAGCTTATGTTGCTAAATATGGAGGGTTTCCTAAGCATCTCAAAAAATCAATCATTCTATTTACCTTTGAGCAAACAGACTAAACTGATTGCTTTTACTTTAGCTCTTAGACCCATAGGACCTGACTTCTCCTATTTGTGCCACCTCTCCAAGCCTTTGGTTAACTGAGATTTACACTCCAGTAGAGAAGTAAAAGGCCTTAGTTTGGGTTTTCTCCAGTAAGGTATTGCATGGCTCGCCTGTGCTTGCCAGGCAGTTCAGGGCCTGTGAGAAGGGGGGGAAATCATGAGGTAAATATCAGCTGGAGGTGCCTTCATGTTGTGCTTGTCAGACCTCACATGAAGGCATCTCCTGTTCATTTTTGTTCTCAGGCCTAATGTCCTGAGACTTTTTATTTCTTTCAACTCATAATGTAAAGTGACTTTGCCAGTCGTCCCATTTGTTTTTATTTGTTTGTTTTTTGTTTGTTTGTTTTTGGTTAGGGGCCTCACCGTGCATTCAGGAGTTGTTCCTGGCTCAGGGACCAAATAGGAGGGCGGGTTTGGAACCTGGGTCCATCCTTGGTTAGCCACAAGCAAAGCAAATGCCCTACCTTGTGCTATTGCTCAGGCACTCCATTTGATTTTAATAGCATTTGCATATACTGAAAATATTAGTAAATAGATCTCTAAAGATAAATCAGAATCAATATTGTTTTGAGTTATTGTTGCATTTCATTAGATTCATCGCACTAGAGAAAGAAAAGGACTTTCCTGCGACAATTCCTCTCAGTGTGGACTTCCTGGAGCCAGAGACCGGAAATCGTGTTCCTGTAAGTCTTTTCTCAGCCAGAAAAATTAAATTTCAAAGCCCGACAGAAGAGAGATTAGTCAGGATATGCACTATGCAAGGGTAGGCATTGTGGGAAAATGTACTTCCTGGGCATGAGTTTGTCTTTGTATCTAGGACAAAGTAAACGGTAGCACACACAGGAAGCACAAATTCTGGTAAGCATCAACTTGAACATTTCTACATGGAAAGAGCAGAGCTTGCCAGATGTCCTTTCCATCCCTCTGGCATTAACATGTCTCTTGGTCTCTGGAAAAGCATCTGCATAAATAC
Organism: Suncus etruscus; assembly: GCF_024139225.1. Taxonomy (NCBI): domain Eukaryota; kingdom Metazoa; phylum Chordata; class Mammalia; order Eulipotyphla; family Soricidae; genus Suncus; species Suncus etruscus. The sequence continues at coordinate 10,122,293 of NC_064859.1, forward strand.
GTACAATGGTTTTTTTTCAGAAGAGTTATCTTCCATTAGTATTAAGCAATTTTTTCCAACTTGTCTATTCTTAAAGATAGCCACTTAAGTTGGTGACTTATTGTTAGCAACTTGGGTTTATGTTATAAGTTAATAAATAGATGAACTGAGAGAGATGACTTTTTGAAGGGATTAGCATGTTGCTACCTCCCATGGGTCAACTAAAGTTTGTCTTCATCATCAGTTGTTCTGACTAATTTGATCATCTAGAGTGTGTTCAACAGTGAATATAATAAAGCTTATGAATAATTTATGACATAGGCATATTTCATACCTCACAATGTCTGAGTCTCATAGAAACGTCTGTGTGTGAATATATATAAAATAAAACATTTTTGCTTTGGCCAAAGTAGACATTACACAAATGTTCAGATATAAATGCAGCCATCACTGCTTGTGAGGAATAGTCAAATATTTATGGTAAGAGATTCCTGAGGTCTTCCCTGTAGCAAGCAAAATGAAATCAGAAAACACGTCATCCTTTGTTCTTGAATTTTTAAATATTTTTCAATTGTTATTTAAACACCGCGATCTATACCATTGCTAATGCCACGATTTCTTGCAGTATCATTCCAAGACCACTCTTCCCCATGCCCTAGTCTCCCCACTCAGGCTCTTATCTCCCCTTTTCAGTGTTTAGAAAATATGTGCTTGAGAACAGATTAATGTCCGGCTCTGATTTTGAAAGACAAGAAATGTGGTCAGGTGGGCATGCTGCATCTAGTTAAGTGCACGGAAGATCTGAAGCACAGATGAGAACTTTTATTCTCAGAAGTTACTTCCTGGTGAGAGTCTTTGTTCAGGGACTCCTGCTTCTAGGAGAAGTCATTCCCATAAAACAGGAACGCATCCTAAAGGAGCTGTATTCATGCTGATGTTTAGTTTTGCACTGTCTGACATTGGATTCTGCTATATGAAAAAGGATATTTTCTCTGAAGTTTAGCTTCTTCACCAAGGATCACTGCTCTGCTAAAAATTCATTTGTCTAACAGAGGGGCGTACCAGGAGAATTCCACAGCTTATACTTAATGCTTTTTCTAGTATTAAGACATTACTCTAGAAATCATGTAGAGTGTAGGGGTCAGGGATGTGAATCAGTAGTCAGAATCTGTCACAAAACCTAGAGCCAGCGAGCTGCAAAAACCACCAGATCCTATCTATAAATAAGGCATATTTAATAAGGCAACCAATTAAAATGGAAGGAACATAAAAATGAACTGGTTCTGAAGCCAAAGTGTCATCAACTCTTTCACGTGGAGAATTGTTAACTGGCTCTGATATACAGATGCTTCCTTTTAATGTTGGAGAAATACATTCCATATGATGACATATAGCCTTCACCACTCTATATGTTGGAAAAGGTTGTGTGTGTGAGTGTGTGTGTGTTTGAAGTAAGATTTTTATACCTCATTCCTGATCAGCTGTTCCAAAGAATTAATAGCCACTGTCATTGGAAGGAAAAAAATTATGAATCTATTTTCATGACCAATAGTTTTTGCTGCTGAATAAATGCAGACCTATATATACACCTTTGGTAGCCACACATTAAGAAAGGGAAATATTATCAGAGGGTGTTAAAATGGTAGTGATAAACTTACATTTTTTCACATACTTCTATATGCAATGTCTCTGTATTTAGTGCTTACACTCTGGAAATAACTGTAAACCTGGCAGCCTTTATATCAAGATGCAGTAATGTTGAAGGTACCATCTATGCCCATTATTCACCTAAGCAAACAAAGGTTACACATATTAGTTGCTCAATGAATGTTGAATGAAAGCAATTTATTTGTCTAACAGAGGGGCATATCAGGAGATTTTCACAGCTTATACTTCATGCCTTTTCTAATATGAAGACACTACCTCAGAAACTATGTAGAGTGTAGGGGGCAGGGATGCGGATCAGTAGTCAGAATGTGTGAGCAGAACTGCCCCCTAAAAATGGAGGGAGGGGAGAAACTAGGTACTTTGGAGATGATTTGTTAGGATTACAGGATAAGTTATCTTATAGAGAATGAGTGTTTCTTAAAATGGTTTTCAAAGTTAAAAGTTTAAAAGTGGGAGGAGCGGTGGCACACAGAGGGTGTTTGCCTTGCACGCGGCAGACTCAGAGCGGATCCCTGGTGTCCAATAAGGTCCCCAAGCCAGGAGCTATTTCTGAGCGCAAAGCCAGGAGTAACCCCTGAGCGTCACTCAGGTGTGGCCCTAAAACAAAACAACAACAACAAAAGGGCTGGCGAAATAGAATGGAGATAGAGCATTTGCCTTGCATGCAGAAAGATGCAAGCATCCCAATCGCAGCATCCCAATTGGTCCCCCGAGCCTGCACGAGTGATTACTGAGGATACAGCCAAGAGTTACCCTTGAGCACTGCCGGGTATGACCATAATAATAATAATAATAATAATAATAATAATAATAATAATAGAAGCATCTAATGAAATTAAAAGTCAAGGTTAGCACAAACTATAAAATACAAAACATCTTTGCCAGTCTGATAAAACAAACACTGAGTTAGGTACTTGAAGCTCTTCGAGGATACTGAGAAAATTCTGTGTAATTCTTGGTGCTACAATGATATAAAATCAGTCATCTTATAAGACAATATATTATGTCAGTAATTGACTTTAAGAGACAGGTAGCAAGGAATAGAAAAGTTAAGAATCATGAGTAGATTTCACATAACTTTATTCTTTTTTTGTATTTAAACACCTTGATTACATACATGATTGTGTTTGGATTTCAGTCATGTAAAGAACACTACCCATCACCAGTGCAACATTCCCATCACCAATGTCCCAAGTCTCCCTCATCCCTACCCGACCCCCGCCTGTACTCTAAACAGGCTCTCCATTTCCCTCATACATTCTCATTATTAAAACAGTTCAAAATGTAGTTATTTCTCTAACTAAACTCATCACTCTTTGTGGTGAGCTTCCTGAGGTGAGCTGGAACTTCCAGCTCTTTTCTCTTTTGTGTCTGAAAATTATTATTGCAAGAATGTCTTTCATTTTTCTTAAAACTCATAGATGAGTGAGACCATTCTGCGTTTTTCTCTCTCTCTCTCTGACTTATTTCACTCAGCATAACAGATTCCGTGTACATCAATGTATAGGAAAATTTCATGACTTCATCTCTCCTGACAGCTGCATAATATTCCTTTCTCTTTTTTTTTAACACCACCCATCACCAGTGCAACATTCCCATCACCAATGTCTCAAGTCTCCCTCCTCCCCACCCGACCCCCGCCTGTACTCTAAACAGGTTCTCAATTTCCCTCATACATTCTCATTATTAGGGACAGTTCAAAATGTAGTTATTTATCCAACTAAACTCATCACTCTTTGTGATGAGCTTCCTGAGGTGAGCTGGAACTTCCAGCTCTTTTCTCTTTTGTGTCTGAAAGTTATTATTGCAAGAATGTCTTTCATTTTTCTTAAAACCCATAAATGTGTGAGACCATTCTGCGTTTTTCTCTCTCTCTCTGACTTATTTCACTCAGCATAATAGATTCTGTGTACATCCATGTATAGGAAAATTTCATGACTTCATCTCTCCTGACAGCTGCATAATATTCCATTGTGTATATGTACCACAGTTTCTTTAGCCATTCGTCTGTTGAAGGGCATCTTGGTTGTTTCCAAAGTCTTGCTATGGTAAATAGAGCTGCAATGAATATAGGTGTAAGGAAGGGGTTTTTGTATTGTATTTTTGTGTTCCTAGGGTATATTCCTAGGAGTGGTATAGCTGGATCGTATGGGAGCTCGATTTCCAGTTTTTGGAGGAATCTCCATATCGCTTTCCATAAAGGTTGAACTAGACGGCATTCCCACCAGCAGTGGATAAGAGTTCCTTTCTCCCCACATCCCCGCCAACACTGTTTATTCTCATTCTTTGTGATGTGTGCCATTCTCTGGGGTGTGAGGTGGTATCTCATCGTTGTTTTGATTTGCATCTCCCTGATGATTAGTGATGTGGAGCACTTTTTTCATGTGTCTTTTGGCCATCTGTATTTCTTCTTTGTCAAAGTGTCTGTTCATTTCTTCTCCCCATTTTTTGATGGGATTAGATGTTTTTTTCTTGTAAAGTTCTGTCAGTGCCTTGTATATTTTGGAGATTAGCCCCTTATCTGATGGGTATTGGGTGAATAGGTTTCTCCCACTCAGTGGGTGGGCTCTTGTATCTTGGGCACTATTTTCCTTTGAGGTGCAGAAGCTTCTCAGCTTAATATATTCCCATCTGTTAATTTCTGCTTTTCACTTGCTTGGAGAGTGCAGTTTCTTCCTTGAAGATGCCTTTAGCCTCAATGTCCTGGAGTGTTTTACCTACGTATTGTTCTATATATCTTATGGTTTTGGGGCTGATATCGAGGTCTTTAATCCATTTGGATTTTACCTTCGTACATGATGTTAGCTGGGGGTCTAAGTTCAATTTTTTGTAAGTGGCTACCCAGTTGTGCCAACACCACTTGTTGAAGAGGCTTTCTTTGTTCCATTTAGGATTTTTTGCTCCTTTATCAAAAATTAGATGATTGTATGTCTGGGGAACATTCTCTGAGTATTCAAGCTTATTCCACTGATCTGAGGGCCTGTCCTTATTCCAATACCATGCTGTTTTGATAACTATTGCTTTGTAGTAAAGTTTAAAGTTGAGGAAAGTAATTCCTCCCATATTCTTTTTCCCAATGATTGCTTTAGCTATTCGAGGGTGTTTATTGTTCCAAATAAATTTCAAAAGTGCCTGGTCCACATCTTTGAAGAATGTCATGGGTATCTTTAGGGGGATCGCATTAAATCTGTACAGTGCTTTGGGGAGTATTGCCATTTTAATGATGTTAATCCTGCCAATCCATGAGCAGGGTATGTGCTTCCATTTCCGCGTGTCCTCTCTTATTTCTTGGAGCAGAGTTTTATAGTTTTCCTTGTATAGGTCCTTCACATTTTTAGTCAAGTTGATTCCAAGATATTTGAGTTTGTGTGACACTATAGTAAATGGAGTTGTTTTCTTAATGTCCATTTCTTTCTTATTAGTATTGTTGTATAGAAAGGCCATTGATTTTTGTGTGTTAATTTTGTAACCTGCCACCTTGCTATATGAGTCTATTGTTTCTAGAAGCTTTTTGGTAGAGTCTTTGGGGTTTTCTAAGTAGAGTATCATGTCATCTGCAAACAGTGAGAGCTTGACTTCTTCCTTTCCTATCTGGATTCCCTTGATATCCTTTTCTTGCCTAATTGCTATAGCGAGTACTTCCAGTGCTATGTTGAATAGGAGTGGTGAGAGAGGACAGCCTTGTCTTGTGCCAGAATTTAGAGGAAAGGCTTTCAGTTTTTCTCCATTGAGGACAATATTTGCCTCTGGCTTGTGGTAGATGGCCTTAACTATATTGAGAAAGGTTCCTTCCATTCCCATCCTGCTGAGAGTTTTGATCAATAATGGGTGTTGGACCTTGTCAAATGCTTTCTCTGCGTCGATTGATATGATCATGTGATTTTTATTTTTCTTGCTGTTGATGTTGTGTATTATGTTGATAGATTTATGGATGTTAAACCAGCCTTGCATTCCTGGAATGAAACCTACTTGATCGTAGTGGATGATCTTCTTAATGAGGCATTGAATCCTATTTGCCAGGATTTTGTTGAAGATCTTTGCATCTGCATTCATCAGCGATATTGGTCTGTAATTTTCTTTTTTCGTAGCATCTCTGTCTGGTTTAGGTATCAAGGTAATGTTGGCTTCATAAAAGCTATGTGGAAGTTTTCCTGTTTTTTCAATTTCATGAAAGAGTCTTGCCAGGATTGGTAGTAGTTCCTCTTGAAAGGTTTGAAAGAATTCATTAGTAAATCCATCTGGGCCTGGACTTTTGTTTTTGGGCAGACATTTGATTACTTTCTTAATTTCCTCAATAGTAATGGGTGTGTTTAGATATGCTACATCCTCTTCATTCAATCGTAAAAGATTATAAGATTCCAAAAATTTATCCATTTCTTCCAGGTTTTCATTTTTGGTGGCATAGAGTTTCTCAAAGTAGTTTCTGATTACCCTTTGAATCTCTACCATATCAGTAGTGATCTCTCCTTTTTCATTCCTAATACGAGTTATCAAGTTTCTCTCTCATTCTTTCTTTGTTAGTTTTGCCAGTGGTCTATCAATCTTGTTTATTTTTTCAAAGAACCAACTTCTGCTTTCGTTGATCTTTTGGATGGTTTTTCTGGTTTCCACTTCATTGATTTCTGCTCTCAGCTTTGTTATTTCCTTCTGCCTTCCTATTTTTGGATCCTTTTGTTGAGCACTTTCTAATTCTATGAGCTGCGTCATTAAGCTATTCAGGTATTCCCCTTCTTCTTTCCTGATGTGTGCTTGCAAAGCTATAAACTTTCCTCTCAGTACTGCTTTTGCTGTGTCCCATAGGTTCTGATAATTTGTGTCTCCATTGTCATTTGTTTTCAGGAAGGTTTTGATTTCCTCTTTGATTTCATCTCGGACCCACTGATTATTCAGTATGAGGCTATTTAACTTCCAGGTGTTAAAATTTTTCTTCTGTATCCCTTTGTAGTTTATATATAATTTCAGGGCTTTGTGGTCAGCAAAGGCAGCCTGCAAAATTTCTATCCTCTTGATCTTATGGAGGTATGTTTTGTGTGCTAACATGTAGTCTATCCTAGAGAATGTCCCATGTACATTAGAGAAAAATGTGTATCCAGGCTTCTGGGGGTGGAGTGTCCTGTATATATCTACTAGGCCTCTTTCTTCCATTTCTCTCCTCAGGTCTAGTATATTCTTGTTGGGTTTTAGTCTGGTTGACCTGTCTAGTGTTGACAATGCCGTGTTGAGGTCTCCCACAATTATTGTGTTGTTATTGATATTATTTTTCAGATTTGTCAACAGTTGTATTAAATATTTTGCTGGCCCCTCATTCGGTGCATATATGTTTAGGAGGGTGATTTCTTCCTGCTGTACATATCCCTTGATTAATACAAAATGTCCATCTTTGTCCCTTACTACTTTCCTAAGTATAAAGTTTGCATCATCTGATATTAATATGGCCACTCCTGCTTTTTTTGGGTGTTGTTTGCTTGGATGATTTTCCTCCAGCCTTTTATTTTGAGTCTATGTTTGTTCTGACTATTCAGGTGCGTTTCTTGTAGGCAGCAGAAGGTTGGATTGAGTTTTTTGATCCATTTAGCCACTCTGTGTCTCTTAACTGGTGCATTTAGTCCATTGATATTGAGAGAAAGAATTGTCCTGGGAGTTAATGCCATCTTTATATTAAAGTTTGGTGTGTCTGTTGGTAAGCCTTGTCTTAAAGTATGCCGTTCAGTTTTTCTTTTAAGAATGGTTTTGAGTCTGTGAAGTTTTTGAGCTGTTGTTTGTCTGTGAAACTATGTATTGTTCCTTCAAACCTGAAAGTGAGTTTTGCTGGGTGCAGTATTCTAGGCGAAGCATTTATTTCATTGAGTTTTGTCACTATGTCCCACCACTGCCTTCTGGCCTTGAGTGTTTCTGGTGACAGGTCTGCAGTAAATCTCAAGGATGTTCCCTTGAATGTAATTTCTCTTTTCGATCTTGCTGCTTTCAGAATTCTGTCTCTATCTATGGGATTCATCATTGTGACTAGGATGTGTCTTGGGGTGTTTTTTCTGGGGTCTCTTTTAGTTGGCACTCTTCGGGCATGCAGGATTTGATCACATGTATTCATTATCTCTGGTAGTTTCTCTTTAATGGTGTTCTTGACTGTTGATTCTTCCTGGAGATTTTCTTACTGAGTCTCTGGGACTCCAATGATTCTTAAGTTGTTTCTGTTGAGCTTATCATAGACTTCTATTTTCATCTGTTCCCATTCTTTGAGTAATTTTTCCATTGTTTGATCATTTGCTTTGAGGCTTTTTTCCAATTTCTTCTGCTGTATGTAATTGTTATGTATCTCATCTTCCAGTGTACTGATTCTATCCTCAGCTGCTGTTAACCTGTGGGAAATCTCAAACATATTTTTCTTCAATTCATCTACTGAGTTTCTCAGACCTGTTATTTGATCTGAAATTTCTGTTTGGAGTTTTCTCATTTCTATCTTCATATTCTCCTGATTCTTTTTAGTTTTCTCTTCTATACTTTGTTTGAGTTCTTTGAACATGTTCCATATTGCAACTCTAAACTCCTTATCTGAGAGACTGACTAGGTGGTTGGTCATGTTCAAGTCATCAGAGTTGCCATCTTCATTCTCTATGTCTGGCACTGGCCGTGTTGTTTCCCCATTGTCACACTAGTACTGCGTGTTTTTCTACGTGTTGTGATTGTATTCATCGGCTAAATGCTGTGCACCGTCGCGAAGGGGAGCGGAGCAACCGTGCTCCTCTGGCTTCTCCCTTTCTGGGTGTGTCGACTCACCTCCACGGAAGGCTCACAAAAAGGCAGGCTGGCAGATGGGCTGCACCCAGGATGAAATCAGGCCAAAAATGCAGGACAGCAGAGTGGAGAGGCAGAAGTGTGCTGGCATCTGAGATCCATCGAAGTTCAGTGGCTCCTCCCTTTCTGGGCGTGTCACAGGAAGGCAGGCTGGCTGATGAGCCGTACCAAGGGTGAAATCAGGCCGAAAATGCAGGACAGCAGAGTAGAGAGGCAGAAGGGTGCTGGCATCTGAAATCCAGCGAAGTTCAGTGGCTCCTCCCTTTCTGGGCGTGTCGACTCACCTCCACGGAAGGCTCACTGGAAGGCAGACTCCCCGGAAAGTTCACAGGAAGGCAGGCTGGCTGATGAGCCGCACCAAGGGTGAAATCAGGCCGGAAATGCAGGACAGCAGAGTAGAGAGGCAGAAGGGTGCTGGCATCTGAGATCCAGCGAAGTTCAGTGGCTCCTCCCTTTCTGGGCGTGTCGACTCACCTCCACGGAAGGCTAATGGGAAGGCAGACTCCCTGGAAAGTTCACAGGAAGCTGCATAATATTCCATTGTGTATATGTACCACAGTTTCTTTAGCCATTCGTCTGTTGAAGGGCATCTTGGTCGTTTACATAGACTTACTATGGTAAATACTGCTGCAATGAATATAGGTGTAAGGAAGGGGTTTTTGTATTGTATTTTTGTGTTCCTAGGGTATATTCCTAGGAGTGGTATAGCTGGATCGTATGGGAGCTCGATTTCCAGTTTTTGGAGGAATCTCCATATCGCTTTCCATGAAGGTTGAACTAGACGGCATTCCCACCAGCAGTGGATAAGAGTTCCTTTCTCTCCACATCCCCGCCAGCACAGTTTATTCTCATTCTTTGTGATGTGTGCTATTCTCTGTGGTGTGAGGTGGTATCTCATCGTTGTTTTGATTTGCATCTCCCTGATGATTAGTGATGTGGAGCATTTTTTCATGTGTCTTTTGGCCATTTGTATTTCTTCTTTGTCAAAGTGTCTGTTCATTTCTTTTCCCCATTTTTTGATGGGATTAGATGTTTTTCTCTTGTAAAGTTCTGTCAGTGCCTTGTATATTTTGGAGATTAGCCCCTTATCTGATAGGTATTGGGTGAATAGTTTCTCCCACTCAGTGGGGGGCTCTTGTATCCTGAGCAATATTTCCTTTGAGGTGCAGAAGCTTCTCAGCTTAATATATTCCCATCTGTTAATCTCTGCTTTCACTTGCTTGGAGAGTGCAGTTTCCTCCTTGAAGATGCCTGTAGTCTCAATGTCCTGGAGTGTTTTGCCTATGTGTTGTTCTATATATCTTATGGTTTTGGGTCTGATATCGAGGTCTTTAATCCATTTGGATTTTACCTTTTCATACATGATGTTAGCTGGGGGTCTAAGTTTAATTTTTTTCAAGTGGCTATCCAGTTGTGCCAACACCACTTGTTGAAGAGGCTTTCCCTGCTCCATTTAGGATTTCCTGCTCCTATATCAAAAATTAAGTGACTGTATGTCTGGGGAACATTTTCTGAGTATTCAAGCCTATTCCACTGATCTGAGGGCCTGTCCTTATTTCAATACCATGCTGTTTTGATAACTGTTGCTTTGTAGTACAGTTTAAAGTTGGGGAAAGTAATTCCTCCCATATTCTTTTTCCCAATGATTGCTATTGCTATTCTAGGGTGTTTATTGTTCCAAATGAATTTCAAGAGTGTTTGATCCATTTCTTTGAAGAATGTCATGGGTATCTTTAGAGGGATAGCATTAAATCTGTATAATGCCTTGGGGAGTATTGCCATTTTGATGATGTTAATCCTGCCAATCCATGAGCAGGATATGCGTTTCCATTTCCGTGTGTCCTCTCTTATTTCTTGGAGCAGAGTTTTATAGTTTTCTTTGTATAGGTCCTTCACATTTTTAGTCAAGTTAATTCCAAAATATTTGAGTTTGTGTGGCACTATTGTGAATGGGGTTGTTTTCTTAATGTCCATTTCTTCCTTATTACTATTGGTGTATAAAAAGGCCATTGATTTTTGTGTGTTAATTTTGTAGCCTACCACCTTGCTATATGAGTCTATTGTTTCTAGAAGCTTTTTGGTAGAGTCTTTAGGGTTTTCTAAGTAGAGTATCATGTCATCTGCAAACAGTGAGAGCTTGACTTCTTCCTTTCCTATCTGGATTCCCTTGATATCTTTTTCTTGCCTAATCACTATAGCAAGTACTTCCAGTGCTATGTTGAATAGGAGTGGTGAGAAAGGACAGCCTTGTCTTGTGCCAGAATTTGAGGGAAGGCTTTTAGTTTTTCTCCACTGAGGATAATATTTGCCACTTTAACTATATTGAGAAAGGTTCCTTCCATTCCCATCTTGCTGAGAGTGTTGATCAAGAATGGGTGTTGGAACTTATCAAATGCTTTCTCTGCATCCATTTATATGATCATGTGATTTTTATTTTTCTTGTTGTTGATGTTATATATTATGTTGATAGATTTACGGATGTTAAACCATCCTTGCATTCCTGGGATGAAACCTACTTGATTATAGTGGATAATCTTCTTAATGAGGCATTGAATCCTATTTGCCAGGATTTTGTTGAGGATCTTTGCATCTGCATTCATCAGTGATATTGGTCTGTAATTTTCTTTTTTGGTAGCATCTCTGTCTTGTTTAGGTATCAAGGTGACGTTGGCTTCATAAAATCTATTTGGAAATGTTTCCCTTTGTTCAATTTCATGAAAGAGTCTTGCCAGGATTGGTAGTGCTTCCTCTTGGAAAGTTTGAAAGAATTCATTAGTGAATCCATCTGGGCCAGGGCTTTTGTTTTGGGGCAGACATTTGATTACCATTTTAATTTCATCAATGGTGATGAATGGGGTGTTTAGATATGCTACATCCTCTTCCTTCAACAGTGGAAGATTATAAGAGTCCAAGAATTTATTTATTTCTTCCAGGTTCTCATTTTTAGTGGCATAGAGTTTCTCAAAGTAGTTTCTGATTACCCTTTGAATCTTTGTCATATCAGTAGTGATCGCTCCTTTTTCATTCCTAGTACGAGTTCTCAAGTTTCTCTCTCTCTCACTCTCTCTCTCTCTGTCTCTCTCTCTCTCTCTCTCTTGTGCTTTTTGGGTCAAACCTGGCAGTGCTCAGGGGTTATTCCTGGATCCAGGCTCAGAAATTGCTTCTTTCAGGCACGGGGGACCATATGGGATGCCAGGATTCAAACCGATGACCTCCTGCATGAAAGGCAAACACCTTGCCTCCATGGTATCTCTCCGGCCCCACAGTTTTGGTTTTCCAATGACTCAGCTATTTGTATCTTAGGAGTGGAAGGCTTGTGTGTGAAAGTTGCTGCCAGCATTTGCTTTTATACCCATGTCACTCCAATACCTTGGGTTTAGGGCAATACCTGGTGCTTGAAGCAGAAACCCTATCCATGAATTGTGAGATCTTTTTTGGTGTTGTTCTATGGGTTAAAGTCCTCATGTTAATTTTTCTGCCATGGATTCTTTTAGTATTTTTTATTTATTTAAACATCTAGATTACAAATATGATTGTCATTAGGTTTCAGTCATGTAAAGAACACCCCCCTTCAACAGTGCAACATTCCCAACACCAATGTCCCAAATCTCCCTTCATCCCACCCAACCCCCACCTGTACTCTAGACAGGCTTTCCAGTTCCCTCATTCATTCAGATGATTATGGTAGTTCTCAGTGTAGTTACTTCTTTTTGTTTGTTTGTTTGTTTTTTGTTTTTGGGCCACACCCGGCGGTGCTCAGGGGTTACTCCTGGCCGTCTGCTCAGAAATAGCTCCTGGCAGGCATGGGGGACCATATGGGACACCGGGATTCGAACCAACCACCTTTGGTCTTGGATCGGCTGCTTGCAAGGCAAACACTGCTGTGCTATCTCTCTGGGCCCAGTGTAGTTACTTCTATAACTGCACTCACCAATCTTTGTGGTGAGCTCCATGAAGTGAGCTGGAAGTTCCAGCCCTCCTCTCATTGTCTCTGAGGATTGTTGCAAAGATGACTTTTATTTTGCTTAAAACCCGTAGATGAGTGAGACCATTCTGCGTTTTTCTCTCTCTCTCTCTTTTATTTCACTCAGCATAATAGACTCCATGTACATTCATGTATAGGAAAATTTCATGACTTCATCTCTCCTGACGGCTGCATAATATTCCATTGTGTATATGTACCACAGTTTCTTTAGCCATTTGTCTGGTGAAGGGCATCTTGGTTGTTTCCAGAGCCTGGGTATTGTGAATAGTGCTGCAATAAACATAGGTGTGAAGAAGGGGTTTTTGTATTATATTCTTGTGTTCCTAGGGTATATTCCTAGGAGTGGTATAGCTGGATCGTATGGGAGCTCAATTTCTAATTTTTGGAGGAGTCTCCATAGAGGTTGGACTAGACAGCATTCCCACCAGCAGTGGATAAGAGTACCTTTCTCTCCACATCCCCGCCAGCACCAATTGTTCTCATTCTTTGTGATGTGTGCCAATCTCTGTGGTGTGAGATGGTATCTCATCATTGTTTTGATGTGCATCTCCTGATGATCAGTGATGAGGAGCATTTTTTCATGTGCCTTTTGGCCATTTGCATTTCTTTTTTATCAAAGTGTCTGTTCATTTCTTCTCCACATTTTTTGATGGGATTAGATGTTTTTTTCTTGTAATATTATTTCTTGGATATTAGACACTTATCTGATGAGTATTGGGTGAATAGTTTCTCCCACTCAGTGGGGGGGGGGGGCTCTTGTATCCTGGGCGCTATTTCCTTTGAGGTGCAGAAGCTTCTCAGCTTAATATATTCCCATCTGTTAATCTCTGCTTTCACTTGCTTGGAGAGTATAGTTTCCTCCTTGAAGATGCCTGTAGTCTCAATGTTCTGGAGTGTTTTGCCTATGTGTTGTTCTATATATCTTATGGTTTGGGGTCTAATATCGAGGTCTTTAATCCATTTGGATTTTACCTTCATACATAATGTTAGCTGGGGGTCTAAGTTCAATTTTTTGCAAGTGGCTATCCAGTTGTGTCAACACCACTTGTTGAAGAGGCTTTCTTTGCTCCATTTAGGATTTTTTGCTCCTTTATCAAAAATTAGGTGATTGTATGTCTGGGGAACATTCTCTGAGTAGTCAAGCCTATTCCACTTATATTTTCTTTATTTTCATATATTCATGTAAAAATGACATTATTTTGAGAATGCAGTTGCTTTCAATAATTGCAATTTCTCTTTCACATGTATACATTACTTTATTTTATTTCATTTTCTGGAAAATTTTGTTAGCCAACAATCTGAGGTATTTATTTATGACAACCCATTCTAATACAGAAGTTCATTATGAGGACTAGTTCAAGAGTGATGTAGAACCATGATTAGTTTTTTTAATTCCTTCAGTTATATTTTCTTATATGTTTTCTTTTTATAAAATTTTTTTTTTGGTTTTTGGGCCACATTAGGTGATGCTCAGGGATTACTCTTGGCTATGCTCTCAGAATCACTCCTGGCTCGGGGGATCATATGGGATGCCAGGGATCAAACCCAGTTACATCCTGGGTCAGCCACGTGCAAGGCAAACACCCTACCACTGTGTTATTGCTCTGGCCCCTCTTTCTTAATTTTTTTCTGCTTTGTTTTGGGGTCATGCTCAGTGGTACTCAGGAATTATTCTTGACTCTATATTCAGTAATCAGTTCTTTCAGGACTTAGGAACTCTGTGGAGTATGACAGGTCAAACTCATTTTGGTATAATTCAAGGCAAGCACTCTTCCAGCTGTCCTATCTCTTGAGTGTGCCCACTCTCTTTTTGGAGAGGAGGGCTCCCACAAAATCCTCTATGGGTCTTGATACCACCCTTAGTGACTTACAAAGATACAGCTCTTTGTAATACTTGATCAGTCAGGCCAAAATGTTCAGGCTGGTCAGTAAGGTTTTTCTTGAGTCCACACCCAATGTTTCTTCTGGATATATATGATGCTAGAATAAATCTTGAGTTCATATGCATGCCAGGAATTCACCTTTGATCTTGAATTATAACCATGAACCACCCATCAGTTTTTTATTATATCCTCAAAAATGTTTGGTTCTAGTCTTCTTATACTACTGAGCAATCAACTCTTTTACGTCTGTCTCCTTGATTATGTTATGAATTTCTTCTTTTTTTTTTTTTTTTTTTTGGTTTTTGGGCCACACCCTGTGACGCTCAGGGGTTACTCCTGGCTATGCGCTCAGAAGTCGCTCCTGGCTTGGGGGACCATATGGGACGCCGGGGGATCGAACCGCGGTCTGTCCAAGGCTAGCGCAGGTAAGGCAGGCACCTTACCTCCAGCGCCACCGCCCGGCCCCAAACATTTTATTTTATTTATTTTTTTTTTTGGTTTTTGGTTTTTGGGCCACACCCGGTAACGCTCAGGGGTTACTCCTGGCTATGTGCTCAGAAGTTGCTCCTGGCTTGGGGGACCATATGGGACACCGGGGGATCGAACCACGGTCCGTCCAAGGCTAGCGCAGGCAAGGCAGGCACCTTACCTTTAGCGCCACCGCCCGGCCCCGAATTTCTTAACATAGATGTTCTCTTCCCACAGAAAATATTGCTTAATTGCCGTGACTTTGTGTACATGTTTTTTTTTAATGCACAAATCTTCAAAACATAGAAAACAAGTTTTGAAACAGCCCATGTTAGCTAAAAGCTCATTGGGCAAATACATTTGGGGGGCAAATAAATGTAAAGGTCATACATTTCTTATCTTTCCAAACTCATTATTAGAAAAAATATTTTTGCAAAAAAAAAAAATTTCTGTCTTTGCATGATGCATTAACAGTCTAAGTCCTCTCTCTGGAACCCTAATCTTGAGAAGATTCTGTTTTCAAACGTAACAATCTGTCTTCTGATTTTATACTTCCCAGTTATTTTAAGCTTACTCAGGTATTTTACTGTCTGCAAAATTTAATAATTTTATCATATTTTATGTTCTTGTCACTAAATGATCACAAGTACATTCTTTATAGATGCCAAATAAGACAAAATTCTCTTTATGTGTTAAGATTTAAAAATTATCTGTTTTTCTAAGTCTAGAATTTTTCACTTTTCATTATTGTAGTTAAAAAAACACTAATATCAGATCCACTTTTGATCTGTTTACTTAAAGAACAAAATAACAAACACTAAATCTTTTTAAGGTGAATTGTTATGAGCATCAGAAATATAATTTGAAGTTGTGTGAGTTCTGGCATACAGCTGGTGGTACATGAAAGCAGACCATCACTGATTTACCCAACAGAACACATGATATACTTCAGCAGATATGACCTTAGGAACCCCAACATCATTTGGAACAGTCTCTATTTGAAAAATTAATTTTTTTTTGGTTTTTGGGCCACACCCGTCAGTGCTCAGGGGTTACTCCTTGCTATCTGCTCAGAAGTAGCTCCTGGCAGGAACAGGGGATTTGGGACGCCGGGATTTGAACCAAACACCTTAGGTCCTGTATCGGCTGCTTGCAAGGCAAACGCCACTGTGCAATCTCTCCCACCCCAAAAATTAATTATTTTAAAATAAAAAGTGAGATGTCATGAGTAGTAAGTACGCTTATAGTATTTTCAGCTGCCAGTTTGAGAATAAATAGGGAAATCTTTTTCTTTGTTTAGCAATATATATATATATATATATATATATATATATATATATATATATATATATATATATATATATATATATATATATATTGGTTTTTGGGTTACACCCAGCAGCTCTCAGGGGTTACTCCTAGCTATGAGCTCAGAAATCACTCCGGGAAGGCTCAAGGGATCATATGGGATGCCAGGATTTGAACCACCATCCTTCTGCATGCAAGGCAAACCTCTTACCTCCATGATATCTCTCCGGCCCCTGTTTAGCAATTTAGAAAAATGATTCCAGTTAGTCTCCTTAAGATGAACAACATGCACAGAGACATGCAAGACAGACTGCTGATATACTTTTATTAAAGAATCAAATCCATATGTTGCCACAATAGTCTTCCCAGAGAAATTAGTTGTGTTTGGCAACTGCTGAAGGGAAGGAAGCTGGTGCTGTGTTCATTAGGAAGACTCACAATTTTCGTAGTTTAGTAAAGTGATCTCACCATGACTCTTCCTACAAAAGAATTAGGTTGTTAAATTAAGTTGTTAAAAAGCATGGTAGTTTTTTTTTGTTTAGTTTTGCTTTGTTTTGTTGGTTTTGTTTTGTTTTGGGACCATACCAGGCAATGCTGAGGATCACTCTTGGATCTGTCCTCAGGCATCAACCTGGCAGACTCTGGGGACTATATAGGGTGATTGGGATCAAACCATGGCCTGCTGTGTGCAAGCCCCTCACTCACTATACTATCACTCTGGAACCACTCGGTAGTTGGTGGTTTTTTTTGTTTTGTTTTTTTTTTTTTGGTAGTTTTTATTAACAAAATTTGATTAGAAATATGTAAAGAGAATAGAGAGGAAATGTGTTCAAGGCAGATCACAGGCTTCTCCAGAGTAGAAATAAGCAAAGAAGCAGGGGCAAGAGAGATATGTATTCAAAGAAGAGCACAGGTTTAAAGAGCAAGCTTTGTTTTCTTTTTAAAGAAATGCATTATAAATATTAAATAAAAACTATGTGTTTATTCTTATATCAATTAAACACATATAGCATTTATAACGAGCATTTAATTACTCACTTCAGTTTGTAAGAAAAGACATTTAGTAGGTTAGAAAATTTAAAGCAAAACTGTGAATTTTCTTTTCTGCATCACTAAATAGCATATACTAGCAATGGGATTAGAGTGACAGTACAACACACAGGGCTTTTGCTTTATATGTAGCTGTCCAGGGTTGGATCATGATCCTCCAAGCATGTCAGGAATTATTTCTAAGTGCAGAGAAAGGAATAATACTTGAGCACAACTATTTGTGCCCAGAAATCTATACATATATATGCATATATATTCTTGTTTTTTAACTTTATGCTTTAGATTATTCCCACTATTCTCTCTCTCTCTTTCACTCTCCTTTTGTTCCATCTACTCTTCCAATTCCCTTTTGGTGGAAAGAGAAACTCATAATCAGTGAGAAAACTCTTCTTTCAGTTTCTTAGAAACATTAGATTTACTGTATAACTGAGTTGTCTTCTGGATCTCTGGGAAATTCTATTTTAATCACTAGTATATTGAATTTAAACCTGCACAACAGCATTGCAAAATCCACATTTGTTGTATAAATCTCCATCAGATCCACAGAGAGGATTACTCCAAAATATATGTAAAAAAATATCTTTTGCAGTCTACATTAGCTGAGCTATTATTGGTGGAATCTCACCCCAGTAAAGGAGAAGTCCTTCTCACTCCTCAAGGATTCCCTACTTCTAAGTGAAAACTACATCCTACATAATACCTTACATGTAGTTTCCATGATTCCTCTCATTAACATACTGTCATCTACTTTATTCAAGTCTTAGTATGTCTTACATGCACAGTTGTATTTGTCGGTCAATTTATTGCTTTGTGAGTAGCGGAGATTTATTAGCTTCTTGTGTGTCAGGGATATTATTGACCTATATTTTGAAACAAAACAAAAAAACACATCAGGTTTTTTTCTTAAAATATTCAACTCATCAAAAAAAAATGTTTCCTGTGACTCATACTTGTTTCTCTAGAAATTTTTGGCCTTGCCTTGTATATTTTTTCTACAGTAACCCAGTGAATTCCTTGGGTTTTGAACATGCCAGTATCTTTGCTTATAGTATTCTGTATTTCATTGTTTGACCCATTTGTTAATACTACTGCTCCTTTTTGTGTCAATTTAAGTTATTTTTATGTGAGTTTTGTTTTGTTTTGGGGTCACATCCATCTGTGCTCAGGGGTATTCCTGTCTCTGCTCTCATAAATTACTCTTAGCAGGCTCAGTGGACCATATGGAATGCCAGGGATTGAACCCAAATAAGTCTCAGGCATGGTAAACACCTACTTACTGGGCTATCACTCTGGCCCCATTCTATGACATTTTGATGATGGTATTTTTTTCTAGTCCATTAAATTATGTTAGATATCTCTTCTTAAAATAAGCTGTTTTTCATAATGATCATTTTTACAACTCTTTTATATAATATTTTTACCACTATTAAAATTATTGACATTCACTTACATGGTTCTTTAGTCCTATTTGCTATTTAAAATGCTTTTGCATTTGCTTTTGAATTACTTTGAGCTTTTCTTTCTTTCTTTCTTTCTTTCTTTCTTTGGCTTTTGGGCCACACCTGGCAGTGCTCAGGGGTTACTTCTGGCTGTCTGCTCAGAAATAGCTCCTGGCAGGCACGGGGGACCATATGGGACACCGGGATTCGAACCAACCACCTTAGGTCCTGATTGGCTGCTTGCAAGGCAAACGCACTGTGCTATCTCTCCGGGCCCTTCTTTATAAATTTTAATTACTAAGAACATGTGTGTCAGAGACTTGAGTCACCTATCTTAGTCACTTATCTAAATTCCCTAAAGTAATGAAATTTAGTCACCTATCTAAATTCCTTTAAAATCTTCTTAATAATCTAATAATGAGTGATAGTCTTAGAAAACCAACTTTCCCAGGCTACAGGTACAGTTTGTGGAATCTCTTCTTCTGGATAAATCAAATAACCACACTTTAAGCCTTCTGATTAGGCTAATAGACTGTATAGATTCACAAATAATTTCTACAGTGCTTATTTTGCAATATTTTTTCTGAAAGTGAGGACTTATTGTATATTTTATATTAATCGTGAGCAAAACTTTACTTATTTTTTTCTATATTTCTGCAAATACTTACACATTTACCATCATGAAGTTTTCTGATATTGTATCTTACTTCTCTGAAAAAGAAATATTTTAAATAAGAATGTAGTTTCTTGGTATTTCATAATAAACACAGAAAGTCATCATATGCCATTTTATGTTGTTTGACATGAATTAAGAATGTATTTCAGTTAATAATCTACAGTTTGACTAATATTTGTCATCAAATCTTGGATGCATGGTTTTTATTGGATGGCCATAGCAAAAAAGTAGGATTTATAAAACCGTAGTTTTAAAAAGGAGGAGTTAATGACCAGTGTAAGCTTTGTGGTTTTTGTTTAAATGAGGGTGAAGTATTTCAAGTTGTGAATTATACTTACTGACTTCTAGCACAAAGCATGCATTCATTACTGTGAGTTATCCCATCTGTACCACATATTGGTCTGTATATTCTTGTGCATGCCTTCCCTTTATATAGAGAGCAGTCCACCTATAATTGGAACAAAAAACTGTAAGATTATCTTCCTTCAATTTATCAGTTATTTAATCTTAAAATATCCAGTGGATAAGTGGAAAGAGCACCACATTTTAACATTTCAACAAATATATTATGAAAGGTATTCAAGGACTCAGGTACTGTGCTTGTTGTTACATAAATAACTCAGGCCCAGAAAATACCTCAAATAAGACAAAATCTGTCTTAATTAATATTAATATCTCCTTACAAAGGACATGGATAAATGTTCAGTAGAATAATAAAATTAAAAAATACTTGGCAAGGGACCGGAGAGATAGCATGGAGGTAAGGCATTTGCCTTGCATCCAAAGGATGGTGGTTTGAATCCCGGCATTCCATATGGTCCCCTGAGCCTTCCAGGAGTGATTTCTGAGCATAGAGCCAGGAGTAACCCCTGAGCACTGCCAGTTGTGACCCCCCTCCAAAAATACCAAAAAAAAAAATACTTAGCAAAAGACTTGGTGTGAAAAAGACTCTTGTCTGAATGCAGCTGACCTAGTTTCAACTCCCAACAACCTATATTCTCTCTCCATCCTGCCTAGCTAAGAGCGCTGAGCATTTTTAGGCATGTTCCCAACAGGCACACATTTTTGCAAAACCCTAAAACACTGCCCAAAAGTACAAGTTGGATTTAAGAATAGGAAAATTGTTTCAATGTCCAAACCTCCTCCTGACAAGAACCAGACTAGCTACTTTCACAGCAACTTTCACTCAGTTTCTCTGATTTGAATTTTTTTTTCTGATTTGAATTTTTACAAAAAAAAAAAAAAGGTATAAAGAAGACCATACTCACTGCTGTCCCCCATGCTTCATCAGAAGAAAGTGAAATGAGATGTAGTTGGGAAAAAAAATTCTAAGGTTAGAAATGCAAGTAGGATTAATTATTTAGTCACGACACTAAAAATTATCTTCCTATCCCATACTTAGATTATACCTAGGAATTATCCCTTATTTCACTCAGAGAAATATCAGAATAAACACAGAGATGTGCAGGAGCCTGACAACACAAACTAAAATTTAAAAAAATTCCCTAATGGTTAGAAAAGGAAACCTGGTCATTTCTAGAGTTTGCTTGAACAACGAGTTTAGAGTTTTATGTGGTGATTTTGGGATGATGTCAGAAACCTGCATAGAGACAATGACCTTTTCATTCTTCATCTCATCTAATCTTTCCTTTTCTGAAGGTCTCACCCTCCTTGACTTTATTAGTTAGGCAAATCCAAATATATACTTTCTGTTTTTAAAATCTGAATACATGGTAATAAGTATAAAAGTAGGGGCTTCAGAGGGTAAGCCCAACTCACCAGGTGGAGAAACAGCCCAGGCAGCAGTTGCTAGAGCAAGGAGAGCACAGAGAATGATGCTCTTCATGGCAGCAAGGGAGGGTGGAGGGAGTAAGAAGAGAAAGTGAGTGCCAAATGCACACAAATCCATTCCTATATATACAACACACAAACGCCCAGTGAAGGTTCCCACCCTCATTAGAAGCTGACCATTAGAGTGATGATTGGCTGTTAACCTAAACTAATAGATTTAATTCAAGGAAATACTGTCAAAGAAAGTTTCCTTGTTATCTTGATTTATAGACATCTGGAACAGTTAAACCTCTGAAATACATATACCAAAGATACTTTTGCGTAATGATTCTCTGAACTCACAGCAAATACAATGATGTGGTTATATTTCTGGGAAAAAAAATAGCTTGGCAGGTATCAAGGATGTTAAACATGAAAGGATAAAGGATATAACATTGAGAACATTATTTTAAAATGTATATTACTTGCCTAATTCATGACTAATTAGAAAACAGACTATTGATTATTCATAAAGTTTCATTGGGAGCCTATTAAATGATTCAAATGACTCATCAGACCCGTATTATTGCTATATCGTAGACATTTTATTTTATTTTTATTATTTATTTACTTATTTACTTATTGATTTATTTACTTTGGGGCTATGGGCCACACCCAGCAATGCTCAGAGGTTACTGAATCTGCACAGGTGATTGAACCTGGATCAGACCTGGGACAGCCTTTGTGCAAGGCAAAGGCCTTACCACAGTGTTATTGCTCCAGTCCCTCTAGCAGAGATTTTAAACTCTTAATTGTAGCCCATTATTACTTTTTAAATTTAATGTATTTTTTGAACCCCAGCAGGAAGTGCTCATATCTTGCACCAGGTCTGTACTCAGAAACCAGCCCTGACAGGGCTCAGGGACCATAGCAGTCAGTCATATACCTGCTGTACTCTCTTTCCGGCCCTAGCAGTTTCAGTTTTTCAATTCCTTCAGTGTCTCTTGGAACTTTATGTTTAGTTTACAATATTTTGATATTTTATTTTTAAATATTTATGCCTTGCCCACATTTTATTTCATCATCAGCTGAACTACATATAATAAAAGTAAATGCCCTTGAAGCTTTTCTCAAGTGAATCATTGATCTTCTTCCCAATTTTTTATAATAAAGAGCCTGATGATTATGACACTTTCTAAATAGCTAAATAAAATTAGAACAATGGCCCATAGGTTATTGAAACAGGTTAAGTCCAACACAAATATTCTGCTTTTCAAAAAATTTGCTCTTGTTTAATTAATACAAAGAAAGGTAGTTTTATAAGACAATCATATAAGTAAAATACATATTTAAAGTCTGAGTCAAATAAAATATTTTATAGTCATTGCAATTTATTGCTAATATACTATATGCTAAAAATGCATGCAAACTATTTTCCTTTGACACTTTACATACATTTAGAGTTTAAGTATTTAAAAAATAAACTTGTGATAATTTTTTTAAATGGTGAACAATTTTCTAATACGTTAATAAAATCCATTCCTTTTGACTAAATCAGATTTGCATGGGTAAAAGTGTAAGAAACTCAAGACAAAAATCAACATAGTTGACCTTTTATTTATGCTTTACACAATTAGAGTAAACTCAGAAAAGTACTTTCTTTTGATTTTGTAATTCCTATATAAAATCATCATAGATAAAATGATACATCATATAAGAGTACTTATTGACAACCACTAAGCATAGGAAAAAATGTTCACCATCACTTATTCTCTGAAAAATAAAGATTTGAATGACTAGTGAAACCAGCATGTATCAAAATGTATAGAAACAACTAATGATGGTGAAGATATGCTGGGGAAAAGGACACTCAGATGGAGAGATAGTACCATAGACAAGGCACTTTGATACTGAAATCTCACTTTTAGTGGATTATTTGTAATTTTGCTGCTCTAATATATTTTAGTACTAATCCAATCAAGGGAAATTTAGAAATCTTCATTTCCCTGATATTCAAATTAAACTCATTCTAATTAGATATTAATTAGTGTTTTGTGTTTTTTATTTTCTGGAAAATGTGGTTTAGTTTTATTTTCATAGTTTTTAAACAAATTTAACAAAGAATTACACCACTTGTCACAAAATTTTTGAACATTGAGAAAACATTGTGGGAATAATGATAATAAAATACATCAGAGATGAAAAATACCCCATCATGTAACTCATGCACAGACATGAGAAAGACAAATTAAATGGAAAAAAGAACCCCAAAACTTAATTCTTAGATACAGGAAATATTTTGTAATCATAAGAGAAGATGGGTTAAAAGAAGTGGTTAAAAGTTCCATATATATATGAAAATATATATACATACATATTTGTGTATGTATATATAGATATATACACATGGAAAATATGCAACTTTAAGAAAAGATAAAATCTTATAGTTCACTGTAACTTGAAAAGAATTGGAAGATATCATAAAAATATCACAATGAGTAGAAAAATAGACCAGATCATTTTTTTCATCTGTGAGATTTCCAGCAACAAAAATGAAATAGATTGTCTGAATGATGACAAACCCTTGTCCTTTGGAATACTAAATTGAGATTATCAAACAGTGGTAGGAAGTAGTGATGAGGAAGAGGTAGACTATAAGTAACATGCAGATAGTAAAAGAAGGGCTTAAAATTTTGGTAGTAGTAAAGGTAGTGTAATTTTGTGTATCAAAATTATATATAATTGTGTATATATAAACACTATTGTAACATGTTACCAAACTTAATATTAAAATTAAAATTATGCTGTCTAGAATTATTAAAGACAAAGAAAAATTTACCTTGACTGAGATCTTTATAACTATATGTTTATAACCATATATTTAGTTGGTTAAAATTAGAGAAATTTACTAGAGTCTATACAATACAAGTCATAACTTAGTTTTCTAGATTGTACCACTAGTTTGTATTCTTCTTTAGCTTCAGCTCTTGCTAATATTTTATGCAACAAACCTTCATAAGAGGGAAAATGAGACAGCATATTTGTCTGTGTTATTATTTAACAGTAAACTATGAATTTAAAGTTTTTGGCAAACAGAATGCAGTATTACAGCTTTTGATTTGTCTCTATTTTATTAAAACAATTCTTTTTTAAATTTCAGAAAACCTTGGTATAGTATCGTTTATATTTTCAATGTTCTAAGTTACTGTGTCTCTAACCATAAATTCACCCTTTGGCAAGTGAATTCTGTCGAATATTTTTTCTTCAGACATTATTACTTTTATTTGTTTCCTTGTATATTTTTCATCTACCATATAATAGTAAGATAACATACCCATTCAACTTTTAGCAAAAGGCAACAATTTTAATCTGTTCTTATAACTCTGTAGTATCCCATTGTGTGTACTTACAATTTATTTATTCACTCTTCTGCTGTTGGTTGTTTCTAGATTTTGACTGTTTAATAGTAATGCAATGAACATAGTTATGTATATATCTTTATGAATTAATGTCAAATTTTGACCTTGAGATATAGGTTTACACAATCTGTTAATAAATAATTGCTTCATAGAAGGCATTGAGTTACACACTGGAAATATAAATTAAAAAATAAAACTTTTCCACCTCTTTAGATATAATAAGTATTATATTAAATATTATATATTAAAAGAAATAGAGTTGTGAAAAACTACTATAATACAGATGCCTTAGATAATATAAGTTTATAGCCCCATGCCAGAGGCCATCTCCCTAGCCTGGGGAGTGCTGGGAGGCTTTGCAGGCCCCAGCTGACCCTCTTTCTCCCCTAACTCCAGACTTTCCCTGGATGCCAGCTCAGATGGCCAGAAGTGGGTTCAGGTGGATTCTTATGGATCCTAAGGCTTCCCCCCTCCTTTGTGCTTCAGGGGGGGAGGTGCATGGGGAGAAGGGCGGGCAGATATCAGGCTTCCAGTTTCCCCTTTGATTCTGGAGGCCAGCTCTTGCCAGGTATTGGGGTTTCAGGAGGCCCCATGCTGGAGGTCTTCTCCCTAGCTTGGGGAGTTCTAGGATGCTTGGCAGGCCCCCAGCCATCCCCCACTTTCCCCCTTAGACTCCAAGGTCTTCCCTGGGCGCTGGTCCAGTGGACTCTGTAGGGGTCATCAGGCTTTGCCCTTACCTCTCCCTACACTAATGGGAATTCACTTTGGGAGGAGAGTGGGCTATTCTAGCACTGGTTTATGTTGGGACAGTCACTGAAAATTTTTTCTCTTTGGTCTCCTATTGATGGTATTGTATGCATATAGTTTATATATGCATAATATCCATCTTGTATTGTGACCTTGATACTGCCCTACAAAACTCATTTCTAAACTTCTTTTTTTTTTTTTTTTTGGTTTTTGGGCCACACCCGGCATTGCTCAGGGGTTACTCCTGGCTGTCTGCTCAGAAATAGCTCCTGGCAGGCACCGGGGACCATATGGGACACCGGGATTCGAACCAACCACCTTTGGTCCTGGATGGGCTGCTTGCAAGGCAAACGCCGCTGTGCTATCTCTCCGGGCCCTCATTTCTAAACTTTTTCTGCCTCAGTCCCAACCCTTATTTCCCCCCATCTACCCATGTTGTTGCAGCTCATGACATGAAGCTCACCACATAGAGTGATGTGTGCAGTTAGAGAAATAACTACACTGAAAACTATCATAACAATGTGAATGAATGAGGGAAATAGAAAGCCTGTCTCGAGTACAGGTGTGGGTGGGGTGGGGAGTAGGTAGATCTGGGAAATTGGTGGTGGGAATCTTGCAGTGGTTAAGGGGGGTGTTCTTTTCATGACTGTAATCATACAACTACAAACATATTTGTAACCACGGTGTTTAAATAAAGATAATTTAAAAAGATAACAGGTTTACAAACAAGATGTTATGGGAGCATAAAAATATTTCATTTCCATTCTGAGAAGAAAAGGTTGAGAATGACTTCTAAAAATAAACTTCACATTTATTGAGGTAATAATTATTGTAGACTTTATGAGATAAAAGGAGAATAGAAGAAATATGGAAAAATTAGAGAGGATATATTTGAATGAGAGAAGCAAGTTACAAAAGTTATTCATGTGGGAGAGATAATTCATTGGGTAGCACTCTTGTCTCACATTCCAACCCAGGTTCATTTCTTGTATTCTATATTCTGACAAGCCCTCCAAGAGTGATAGAGTACAGATCTAGAAGTAATCCTAAGCACAACTGGATTTGGCCCCCAAATGAAAGACAAAACCTGTTCTAGGGTGCAATGCAAAAGTTGTGGTTAAAGGGGCAAACAAAATTCTTCCATATTGGAGTTTGAAATTTATCTTGGGTTCTAGAGAAAACACATAAAAGGTTTTCAGCATAATACTATTAAATTTGCACTTCAGTTTATTACCAATAACAAATGCTATGGAAAAGAGAAGAGGACTATTGTGGTAAATTATGAGGATGCAGACCACTTGAACTAAAATTTTTTTATAATTTGGTTTTTAACTCTGAAAGATTAAAGATGAAAGGGGAGATTTCAAGCTTGTCTAGTTCTACTTTGCTCAAGAGCAATATGCTTGCTCAATATTTCTTAATGGAAAATAGAAGGAGAAAGAAAAAAGTTATAAAGGAGAGAGACAGTCAAATTCATTAAAAAGCTATTGAACAAGTCCACAGAAGATCAAAAAGGGTCAAAAATAGATAAAAAGAAAACAGTAAAAAGTGAAATGAATAAAAAAGAAAAAAGTAAAAAGAAATAAAGAGAAGAGTAAACTATAATGACTTGAATGATATTAACATGTATTGTAACAGACTGGAATGGAATACATAGAATGGTTTGTCATAGAAGAGTTACTCCTCTAAATAATGTAGAAGCTAGATGACTAAAGGAAAATTCCATCAAGGAAGACAAATAGTTGTTTTCTTGAAACTAATCTCTGACACTCTTTCATCCTGTTCTTTTTTCATGCCTGAAGAATTAATTATAGCCTCACATTGTTTAAATAAAACTTTAGTTTTAACGCTAGAGGAAAAATTATCTTTATATCTGAGTGATGACAGGGAAAGAACAAATTATCCTGGCATGCTTTCTCTGTAAGGAAGACAAATATCAGTCATTGGCAAAGGCTCCAGGAAAGCCTTTTGAGGACAAAGTTACTTTACTTATTAAATATAACTAATGATGAGATTGAACTTGATCAAATTCAAATGAGAAGTCGACAAAGAGTATTAGCTTGAGAAACAAGTTTGAGTTTGTCAGGTGTTTTTTCTAAATTCAAGTCATGTATTAAAATGTTTAGAAATGTGAAGATTTAGAATTTTCTAGGGAGATTCGGGACACTGGTGATGGGAATATTGCACTGGTGGAGGGAGTGGTGTTATTTACATGACTGAAACCCACCACAATCATATTTGTAATCAACGAGTTTAAATAAAGATATTTAAAAATGTTCTAAGTCATGATAAAATGAGAAGTTTGTTTTTTCAGAGTATAGAGGTAATTAAAAAAAGCTATAAAGAAAGACAAGAAAGAGACATTGGCTTCCTGAGACAGCATATGAAGGAAACCCAGTCCCCAGTTTTGTGAATAGAATTCTACTGGAGCTCAGCTAAGTCTATAAAATATAGATTGAGTAATGTATAAAATGCAGCAATGAGTGGTTGTTTTAGAGACTAAAATTCTTGAAAAGTGTAAACTCTTTTCTTTTTAACTTAATACAGGAAAAAGTTTGATAATCTATAATCTAGCAAAGTCCTCTGAGTTTTTTTTGTAAAAGTGAAAGATAGAAAAGATGTATATGAGTTCCTTGTATGATAAAATAAGTAATATATCTATAATAGATTTGTGGAGATTAATATTCTGAAAATAAAATCCACAATATCAGTAACAGAAAAATGTTTGTTTATTGGTAGTCAGGATGAGTGGTTACAAAAGTTTTGTTTCTTTTAGTTCCATATCTAAATAACTCTAGTGTGAGTTACTATTTTCTAGTTCAGAATTTTAGAGAGGTGCTTGAAGCCTTACTTTTATGCACCTGTATTTTATTTGTCTCATTTATCAAGCTATAAATCAAGAAGCAAGTTAAAAGTTTATTTATGTAGCTATTCCATGCTGACCATTTTTTTCTTCCAATCACATTATAACTGATTGATTGATTATTTTGGAACCACAGCCAGTGATGTTCAGGGCTTACTCCAGGCTCTGTGTTGAAAAATTATTTCTTGTCTGCCTGTGTTTCTGAATCCTGAAGGTCTCCTTAGAGGCCTAGGGAGTGCACCCCCAAAAAACTGCATTTTGAAGCTGCCCAGTGAGTAAATTCTGGCTGTGGGGTCGCCATCCAATAAGCAGAGCTCTCTGGCCTGCGGAGGCTCCACTCTGCTGTACCTTTATTCACTTTGAGGACTTCAAGGGAAACTTCTCCTGCCTGTGCCTGTCTGCCTGTGTTTCTGAATCCCTGAAGGTCTCCTCAGAGGCTTAGGGAGCGCACCCCCAAAAAACTGTCAACTAAAGGCAGCAAAAGAGCGCGGCCGCTTAGCTTCATGGCAACTCACTCTTTCTAACCAATGAACCCCACCACAACACAAAGAAAAAACCACACTACAAGTGTGACAATGGAGAAACCTCACAGGCAAACAACACACACAGAAAATGAAGACGAAAGCTCGAATAACCTAACAAATTCCAACCACCAGATTAACCTCTTGGATAAGGAAGTTAAAATAGCAATATGGAAGATGTTTGAAGAACACAAAGAAAGCATAGATTGATCTGAACAGAACACAAAGACAGAAATCAGAAAACTCCAAACTGAAATAACAGATCTGAAAGACACAGTAGCTCAACTGAAATGGATGGCCTCACCATAAGGGTATCATCAGCTGAGGAGAGAATAGGAG
Source organism: Suncus etruscus (assembly GCF_024139225.1). Taxonomy (NCBI): domain Eukaryota; kingdom Metazoa; phylum Chordata; class Mammalia; order Eulipotyphla; family Soricidae; genus Suncus; species Suncus etruscus. The sequence goes on from NC_064859.1 coordinate 10,151,200, forward strand.
TACTGGAAGATGTGATGCAGAAAAACTCAACACAACAGAAGAAATTGGAAAAGAACCTTAAGACAAACGAACAGGCAATGGAAAAAGTACTCAAGGAATGTGAACAGATGAAAATACAAGTCTTTGATAAACTCAACAGAAATAACATGAAAATCATTGGAGTCCCAGGGACCCAGGTAGATCTCTAGGAAGAATCAACTGTCAAAGACATCATCAAAGAGATACACCCAGAGTTAAAGACTACGTGCAATCAAATCCTGCATGCCCGAAGAGTACCAGCTAAAAGAGACCCAAAGAAAAACATCCCAAGACACATCCTTGTTACAATGACAAATCCCACAGATAGAGAGAGAATACTAAAAGCAGCAAGATCAAAAAGGAAAATTACATTTAAAGGAGCATCCCTAAGACTTACCACAGACATGTCAAAAGAAACTCTCAAGGCTAGAAGAGAGTGGTGGGATATTGTGACAAGACTGAATGAAATGAATGCCTCACTGAGAATACTGCACCCAGCCCAACTCATGTTCAGGTTTAAAGGAAGAATACATAGCTTCATGGATAAACAACAGCGCAGAAACTTCACAGATGATAAAGTAGTCTTAAAGGAAAAACTGACAGGTCTACCCTAAGATAAGAGAGACCAACAAACACAAAAAACTTATCTACAAAGATGACATTAAATCCTATGACAATCATCTCCCTCAATGTCAATGGACTAAATTCACCAATTAAAAGACACAGAGTGGCAAAATGGGTCAAAAAGATGAGTCCAACCTTCTGCTGCCTACAAGAAACACATCTGAATAGTCAGAACAAAAATAGACTCAAAATCAAAGGCTGGAGGAAAATCATCCAATCAAACAACACCCTCAAAAAAGCTGGGGTGGCCATATTAATATCTGATGACACCAACTTTATACTCAGAAAAGTGGTAAGGGACAAAGATGGACACTATGTACTAATCAAGGGATATGTGCAACAGGAAGAAATCAGACTATTAAACATATATGCACCCAATGAGAGACCAGCAAATCATCTAATACAATTACTGACAAATCTGAAAGAAGAAATCAATAATAACACAATAATTGTGGGAGACCTCAACACAGCCCTATCAACACTTGATAGGTCATTTAGACTGAAACCCAACAAAAACATACTAGCCCTGAAAAGAGTAATGGAAGAAAGAGGACTAGTAGATATATATATAGGACACTCCATCCCAAAAAACCTGGATACACATTCTTCTCCACTTTACATGGGTCATTCTCCACGATAGACCACATAAAACATACCTCCATAAAATCAAGAAAATAGAAATCTTGCAGGCTACCTTTGCTGACCAGATGTGAACTACAAAGGCACACAGAAGAAAAACTTTAACAATTGTAAATTAAACACACTTCTACTGAACAACCAGTGGGTCCGAGATGAAATCAAAAAGGAAATCAAAACTTTTCTGGAAACAAATGATAATGAAGACACAAACTTTCAGAATCTATGGGACACAGCAAAAGCAGTCCTGAGAGGAAAATTTATAGCTCTACAAGCACACATCAGGAAAGAAGAAAGGGCATAGCTGAATAACTTAATGACGCAACTCAAAAAATTAGAAAATGACCAACAAAAGGAACCAAAGGAAATAACAAAGCTGAAAGCAGAACTCAATGAAGTGGAAAACCAAAAAACAATCTGAAAGAACAACGAAAGCAGTTGGTTCTTTGAAAAAATAAACAAAATTGATAGACCATTGGTAAAACTCACAAAGAAAGAGAGAGAGAAATCTGATAACCCGTATTAGAAATGAAAAGGGGGAGATCACGACAGATATTGCAGAGATCCAAAGGTTAATCAGAGACTACTTTGAGAAACTTTATGCTACGAAACATGAGAACCTAAAAGAAATGGATAAATTCTTGAAAACTTATAACCTTCACATTTAAGTAAGGAGGATGTAGCATATCTAAACACCCCCATCACTACTGCGGAAATTGAAACTGTAATCAAACATCTGCCCAAAAAGAAACGCCCAGGCCCAGATAGATTTCCCAATGAATTTTTTCAAATCTTTCTAGAGGAGCTACTACCAATCCTACCCAGGCTCTTCCATAAAATTGAAAAACCGGGAACACTTCCAAACAGCTTTTATGAAGCCAACATCACCTTGATACCAAAACCAGAGATGCTGCCAAAAAAGAAAATTACAGGGCCCGGATAGATAGCACAGCAGTATTTGCCTTGCAAGCAGCCGATCCAGGACCAAAGGTGGTTGGTTCGAATCCCGGTGTCCCATATGGTCCCCTGTGCCTGCCAGGAGCTATTTCTGAGCAGACAGCCAGGAATAACCCCTGAGCACCGCCGGGTGTGGCCCAAAAAAAAAAAAAAAGAAAAAAAAAAGAAAATTACAGACCAATATCCCTAATGAATGCTGATGCAAAGATCTTCAACAAAATCCTGGCAAATAGGATCCAATGCATCATCAAGAAGATCATACAGTATGACCAAGTAGGTTTAATCCCAGGAATGCAAGGATGGTTTAATATCTGTAAATCTATCAACATCATACACAACATCAACAACAAGAAAAATAAAAATCGCATAATCATATCAATAGATGCGGAGAAAGCATTTGATAAGGTTCAACACCCATTCTTGATCTAAACTCTCAGCAAGATGGGAATGGAAAGAACCTTTCTCAATCTAGTTGAAGCCATCTACCACAAGCCAATGGCAAATATTATCCTTAATGGAGAAAAATTAAAAACCTTTCCTCTAAATTCTGGTACAAGACAAGGCTGTCTGCCCTCATCACTCCTCTTCAACATAGTACTAGAAGTTCTTGCTATAGTGATCAGGCAAGAAAAAGATATCAAAGAATCTAGATAGGAAAGGAAGAAGTCAAGATCTCATTGTTTGCAGACATGATACTCTACTTAGAAAACCCTAAAGACTCTACCAAAAAACTTCTAGAAACAATAGACTCATATAGCAAGGTGGCAGACTACAAAATTAACACACAGAAATCAATGGCCTTTTTATACACCAATAATGATAGGGAAGAGAAGGAAGTCAATAAGGCAATCCCATTCACAATAGTGCCACACAAAGTCAAATATCTTGGAGTCAACTTGACCAAAGACATGAAGGACCTATACAAAGTAAACTATAAAGCCCTGCTCCAAGAAATAAGAGAGGACACACGAAAATGGAATCACATACCCTGCTCATGGATTGGCAGAATTAGCATCATTAAAATGGCAGTACTCCCCAAAGCATTATACAGATTTAATACGATTCCCTTAAAAATACCCATAACATTCTTCAAAGAAGTCGATCAAACACTTATGAAGTTCATCTGGAACAATAAACACCCTCAAATAGCTAAAGCATTCCTAGGGAAAAGGAGTATGGGAGGCATTACTTTCCCCAACTTTAAATTGTACTACAAAGCAATAGTTATCAAAACAGCATGGTATTGGAATAAAGACAGACCCTCAGATAAGTGGAATAGGCTTGAGCTCTCAGACATTGTCCCCCAGACATACAATTACTTAATTTTTGACAAAGGAGCAAGAAATCCTAAGTGGAGCAGGGAAAACCTCTTCAACAAGTGGTGTTGGCAGAAATGGTTAGCCACTTGCAAAAAATCAAACATAACCCCCCCCCAGTTAACATCATGTACGAAGGTAAAATCCAAATGGATTAAAGACCTTGATATCAGACCTGATATCATAAGGTATATAGAATAACACGTAGGTAAAATGCTCCATGACATTGAGACTAAAGGCATCTTCAAGGAGGAAACTGCACTTTCCAAACAAGTGGAAGCAGAGATCAACAGATGGGAATACATTAAACTGAGAAGCTTCTGCACTTCAAAGAAATAGTGCCCTGGACAAGAGTCACCCACCGAGTGGGAGAAACTATTCACCCAAAACCCATCAGATAATGAGCTAATATCCAAAATATACAGGACACTGACAGAACTTCACAAGAAAAAAAAACATCTAATCCCATCAAAAATGGGGAGAAGAAATGAACAGACACTTTGATGATAAAAAAAAAAAAGAAATACAAACGGCCAAAAGGCACATGAAAAAATGCTCCTCGTCACTAATCATCAGGGAGATGCAAATCAAAACAATGATGAGATACCACCTCCCACCACAGAGATTGGCGCACATCCCAAAGAATGAGAACAATCAGTGCTGGCGGGGATGTGGAGAGAAAGGAACTCTTATCCACTGCTGGTGGGAATGTCGTCTAGTCCAACATCTATGAAAAGCGATATGGAGATTCCTCCAAAATCTGGAAATTGAGCTCCCATTCGATCCAGCTATCCCACTCCTAGAGATATACCCTAAAACACAAGAATACAATACAAAAACCCCTTCCTCACACCTATATTTATTGCAGCGCTATTCACAATAGTCAGGCTCTGGAAACAACCAAGATGCCATTCAACAGACGAATGGCTAAAGAAACTATGGTACATATACACAATGGAATATTACACAGCTGTCAGGAGAGATGAAGTCATGAAATTTTCCTATACATGGATGTACATGGAGTCTATCATGCTGAGTGAAATAAGTCAGAGGGAGGGAGAGAGAGATATGCAGAATAGTCTCACTCATCTATGGGTTTTCAGAAAAATATAAGTCATTTTTGCAACAATCCTCAGAGACAATGAGAGGAGGGCTGGAATTTCAAGCTCCCTTCATGAAGCTCACCACAAAGAGTGGTGAGTGCAGTTATAGAAATAACTACACAGAGATCTACCATAATCATGTGAATGAATGAGGGAACTGGAAAGCCTGTCTAGAGTACAGGTGGGGGTGGGGTGGAATGGAGGGAGATTCGGGACATTGGTGGAGGGAATGTTGCACTGGTGAAGGGGGGTGTTCTTTACATGACTGAAATCTAATCACAATCATATATGTAATCAAGATGTTTAAATAAAGAAAAAAATTATTTCTTGTGGTGCTCAGAAAACCATGTGAGGTGCTGGGGATCAAACTAGGGCTAGCCTCACACAAAGCAAGTACCCAACCTTTCAGTCCAACTTAAACAAACATTATATTTATTTATTTTTAATATGTATAAACAACCTTTGTTTTTCTTAACTATCAAAACAAGTTTTAATTTAAATTTATTTCAGATTTTTATGTTCAATTTAATACTGATCCCTAAGCCTCTATTTTCTTTTTTTACCTCTTTAGAACTCATCATTGTATTCCCCTTGACCTTCACTGAGTCCCTGGCTTTTACATCACTCTGTCTTCCACTCCACCTTATTTCTACATTTTCCCTCTGTTTAGTATGATGATCAAGAATCAATTGTAGTTGTAGAGAAAAGTTTGGGATCTAGTACATAGCAATCAACATCATCTACCTTTATCATAATAGTGGAAAAGTATATATAGTTTGTTAAATACTTTTAAATGATTTTTTCATGTAGCACCCAGCAGTGCTCAGGGGCTAACTCTGCTCTTTGGCCAGAAATGCCTCTGGTATCACTCGTACCAGATAATTCAAACCAGGGTTGGTGGAATGTAAGGCAAGTCCTGATTCTAGTTTTAAATCTCTTTTAACATTTTCAAAATTAAATAAAAATAAATAAATAAATAAATAATAAAAATAAAAAATTTCAAAACATCATGTCATAAAAATAATTTTGTGGGCTGGAGAAATTCTGGATGGTCAGATGCTTGCCTCGCATGTTTGATTTCTCACACACAGCTTATGATACTATGAAAACTGTCAGAGTTCCCCCTCTGAGCACTACTGGTTGTGACTCCAAATGTTTTCAATATTTCCTAGAAGTAACCTGAATACAAATATCTATTTTTTTTAGTGTTTTTTTTGTTTTTTGTTTTTTGTTTTTGGGCCACACCCGGCGGTGCTCAGGGGTTACTCCTGGCTGTCTGCTCAGAAATAGCTCCTGGCAGGCACGGGGGACCATATGGGACACTGGGATTCGAACCAACCACCTTTGGTCCTGGATCGCTGCTTGCAAGGCAAACGCTGCTGTGCTATCTCTCCGGGCCCCAGCCCCAAAAATCTTAATGTTATACAAAGTATATGAGATGTATCCTAAAAATGCAAAACTCACCATATTTTTTTTTTACTTATTTTGAAATGACTCCATTTTTGTTCTTAAAAAGTAATTGACAATCTTTTTTTTTTTTTGGGGGGGGGGTTGTTTTTGAAACACACCCAGCAGCACTCAGGGGTTACTCCTGGCTCTGAGCTCAGAAATCGCTCCTGACTCTGGAGTGGGAGTGGGGACACCATATGGAATGCCAGGTACCAAGCCCGCAACAGTCCTGGGTTGGCTGCGTGCAAGGCAAACACCCTACTGCTGTGCTACCATTCTGGGCCCTGCTAAATTTGGGGGGGGGGGGGTGGCACACCCAGCGGCTCTTAGGAGTTACTCTTGACTCTGAGCTCAGAAATCGCTCCTGGCAGGCTTAGGGGACCATCTGGGATGCCGGGATTCGAACCACCGTCTGTCCTGGGTTGGCTGTGTGCAAGGCAAAACTCCTACTGCTGTACTATCTATCGCTCTGGCCTGACAATTTTTAAATAAAAATTATAACATAAAAAAGAAATCACACAAATTTATTTTATCTTCACTATCACAGAAAGAGATGAGGAAATTACTTTAACTAAATTTTTAAAAGGGGACATAAAAATACAGAATTAATTTTTATTTATTCATTTACTTATTTATTTTTGGATTTGGGGCCGCACCTGGTGACACTCAGGGATTACACCTGGGTATGCACTCAGAAATTGCTCCTGGCTTGGGGGACCATATGGGATGCAGGGGAATTGATCCACATTCTGTCCTAGGAATTACTCAGCAATGAACCAGGCCTAAATATCGTCTCTACAAGATATAGGATCATATAATAATAATAATTATATATACATATAAAGATAAAATTTTATTTGCAAAGAGGGTTAATGAGGCTCATGTTGCTAATGACTTTCTACAAGTCTGGAATTTCATCAGAATCCATTTCTCCACATCATCATGTCAACAGGCCCAGTGTAGGTGAACCCAGGTAAAGCCTAAACTTAAGTATTTTCCTTAACTTCCTTTTTTCCTTACCTCTTTCTTTGTGATATAAAAACTTACTGAAGTTGTTTTTGTATTTGAATTGAACTTTACTCACCTGTGTATGGGGGTTGGTTGGAATAAACAGTGAGAAAGCACATGGCATAGAGACAGCTCAGAGCAGTGATAGTACATGTCAGATAGAAAAAGCACATGGCAGAGCAAGGCCAAGAGGAATAAGGCAAGCTGACTCCGACGAATATTTTTTCTTATTAATTTATTACTTCTCTGCAGCTACCCTGCTTCATCAGACCCATCTGTTTGAGGTGTTAGAAATAGGGTTCCTGGAAGTTCTCACTCACCACCTGGATTATATTTTATATTTTTATTTTATAATTGGTACTTAACAATGACACAGAACCCAGGGACCCGAGAAGACTGCAATGATGGTGAGCCTCTGGTGGCAAATCATGGCCTTCTTGAACTGTACTGATAGTGCAGAGTCCATGACCAGAACATTGGTGCCCATGGCATCAGTTCTAAATATGGTGGAGTCCCCTTCAGGCGGGACAGAAACAGGCAGTGAAGGAGAGGGAAATAAAAGTTATGATTGACCTCCCAGAGACCAAGGTCCATGACCTTTCTTCTACCAAAGTTGCTTTGTTCGAGGACCTCAACCCTCTAGCCTTATAGAGGTCACTGATTGGGAAGAAGCCAGAAAGCTCCGTTGAAAGGGGACCAGCAGCAGGCAGATGAGAAGCTCCCCCTACCCAGATGCCAGCTCTGGAACTGAAGACCTTTCCATCCCAATGCCCTCAGCAGCCTAACACAGAAGGAGAAGAAGGTGGAGATTAAGAATACAAACTCAGGGGCTGAAGAAATAGCACAGCCATAGGGTATTTGCCTTGCAGGCAGCCAATCCAGGAGAGATGGTGTTCGAATCCCGGGATCCTATATGGTCAGGCCGTCCCAAACCCTCAGCCTTGCAGGAGTTATTTCTGAGCGCAGAGCCATGATTAAGCCCTGAACACTGCCACATGTGACCCCAAAATAAAACGAAACAAACAAAAGAATACAAGCCCAGCTCAAGCTCAACTGAAGAGAAACTGTATTTTCAGAACCTCTTGCACCTGGGTTATCTCCTAACAAATTAACTTTGTGTCAGGTTAATCTGTAGCCCCTATTTGCATAGGTCACTGTATTGCTGGATAAAAGGTGTTTTATCTGTGTGGATCTTATTGTTTTATTAGGAGCCCACTCCAAACAGAAAATGGTTTATCTAACTTTCCTGGTTTAATATTACTTTGCACAATTCAGGCGAAATGCAAAATGTTGTACAAGTTCTCGCTATCCTAGTGAATGTTGCCCAATTGCGAGGATGTTTTAGTGTGTATTCTTATGTAGCAAGTTATTCTCAAATTTGTCTGCCAAAATTTTCTAATCTCTTTGTCCTTTGAAGTCGATGGTAAAGAAACCTTGGTACTATACGCCTTTTGACAGTGCTCATTATAATAATGTTTAGCAAACGATTTTCAAACTATGTGTATCTGCAGAAAGGTTCTAACGTTTCTGTTCAGAGACATCTATGAAAAACTTTAGTGATGATCCATCAAGTATGGAAAAGGCTGATTATTTTGAAAATGATGTGTACAATGATGTATACAACTTTGATGCTTTGAGTTCCTATCTGGGGTTCCAGCCTGTGGAGAAGAATAGTAGAACAAATCTTTTGTAACTTTTATTCTTTTTCTTTGTTTTCTTGAAAACAGTAAAGGTAGAGATGTAGGTGAATCTAGGTCAAAGCCTAAACAAAAGTGTTTTCCCATGACTTTATTGTCCGTAACCTCTTCCTATGACATGTAAAAACTCACCAGATGGTTGCTTTGATATTTGAATTGACTGGGTTTGGGGGTTGGTTGGAATAAAGAAAGGGGCTGGCGTTGGGTTCAGGAGAGTGAGATACCACATGGCATAGGCAGCACAGTGTAGTAGCAGATAAAAAAGGCACATGGCAGAGAAAGGTCATGAGGAATAAAGCGAGCTGACTCCAATAAATATCTTTTCTGACTACTTGGTGTATTATTTCTCCGCCGCTACCCTGCTTCATCAGACCTATCCAGCCGAGGGGTTAGAAACCTGGGAGTTCTCACCCAACTCATGGATTATATTTGATATTTTTATTTTAAAGCCCAGCACCAATTCAGCCAATGGTTTGTAGACCTTCAAACACATCCTGTTATTTAAGAGACCTGGAATATTCTCCTTGCCACTGCATATTCCCGACACTTCTCCAAAAATTTCAAGATTTCTTCTCCAAAGACTTCATAATCACTTTCAACTAAGAGCTGTGTGACTTGGGACACCTGCTCAGAAAAGGTCAAAAATGAAATGCCAGGTTTTATAGAGCATATCCGAGTAACATTTAATACACGAATCCTAAGAAAAAGGCCCATTTCCAGAGGAGACAAATTGGTTGCAAGTAGAAAAACAAACAAACGCAAGGCTTTTTGGGGGGATTGGGAAGGGGTCTGGGGCTTGGGCCACACTTGGTGGTGGGTGGATACCATAGGAAATAACAGAAATGGTGTTTGCCATATGTACAGTGTCTTAACCCCTGTATTTTCTCTCCATCTGGACCTTCTTTATGAGTTTACTTTTGAGACTTATTATTTCTGCTTTCTGCCACCCCTATTGAGAAAGAAACTGGAATCTTTCTACAGCATCTTTCCAAGGGAGCAGGCAGAATCATGGAAGCAAGAGAATTTTTGGGATAGGAGAGTGGCTCCCAGCCACTCCTTATGAGTTAGATTTTACCACCACCTCCAATTTTTAGATATGGAAATAGTAGGCAAAGTAAAACAGTTTCCTACAATCACTTATCCTAATCACAATGAGTTGAGAATTGAAGCCTGACTTGTTTCACCCCAAAGTTCTTCCCTATAGAAGCTTTAAAAAGGGGAATCAAGAAGTTACCCATCTGCTAGTGCTTCTGTTTAACGTGTTTAGTATAGAATAAAAATGTTCGATGAAGTCTATAAGGTATAGTACAAGTTAATTTGGGAAGGCGCCAAAATAATTCTAAATTTTACATTTCCTAGAACTCAGTCCACTGGGGCATAAAAGGGGATGTGAGAGTTTTTTCCTTTCTTTTAATTTCATTTCTAACTTTTCTTGAGGAAGGTGGCCATAAAAGGCTCGGTGCAATACACACTGACAGCTTGAATGCATTCATCTCGTTTATCTGAGATTTTTGTTCGATACAATTGACCACGGTGAACAAATATCTTATAAGTGGAATGTTGTTAGCTCTTGTCAGTTGGCGTAAAAGGCTGAAGAAGAAAAAAAGGCATGTCAACATTTCAAGGAAAACTTGAAGAGACGGGCAGACCTTGCTTTGCATGTGCTGAACTGCAAAGCAAGCATGCAGCTCAGACATGCAGAGGCTTAGAGTCTAAAATATGCAAAGAAAGTACTGCCCATACAGAGAGCAATAGTTACAGTGCATTGATTCTAGAAAGATGTCAAGGTGATAAAGAACAGCTTGTTTAAAAAGAAAAAAAGTGCTGCCTAAAATACTTCCCTGAAACTCAGTGACATTTCAGAATACTGCCAATCTAAACATCCCACATTTGTTTCAAGGACATGCTTCTGTCCATTCTGAGCTTAGCGTTCTCTCCCTCTTTTCAGGTGCCTACTGTTCTGGGCTGTCATTGATAAGAGATTGAAAAATTATTCACTGAAAAGGACTTTGACTATCATCCAGAGAAACTTAGACATTATTGATATTAATGGAAAAAGGTTAAACCAAAAATTGCAACTTGAGAAGCACTTGGGTCTTGAATTAGAATCGAAAGACTGCTGCTGAGAATGCTCAGTAGAAACTTGTGTCTCAATACACTTTCAGTGTCCTCACTCTTGGAACTGTCATATAACTTTGAGTTATATGATAACTCATATCTGACCTCAGTCTGCCGAACACTTGTGGAAGGCAAGTGGGTTACCTGACCCTAACCCCCATTTATCACCCTGCTATAAAGTTTGGCTACTTTTAGATTCATTTCCATATTTCTGATTCAACTAACTCAGTTGTGGTATTTTAACAATCTCCTTTGAATTGGTTGAAACAGATTCCATGATCTCTCAAAGATTTAAATGTGAAATTAGGTCATAATTTTACTCATACAATCAACTCTCTTTGTCTAGGTTGTAGGATAGAAAGCATAAGAAAAAACAGTTTATAATTTGATGTTCATTTTTTCTGAGCTTTCCATGAAGTCATAAAGGGAGTAATCAAGCCTTTGGCACATGGCTTTGATTTCTGACACCTTGAAGAGCTAGACATCTTTTGTAAATAGAAGAACATAGTTTATCAACAGCAGTGTAGATAAATATTATTCTAGAAAATATTAGCATTTGCAGAAAAAAGGTGATTTGGGGGTTTTCACAGAACTGGATGTATTGTTTTTATATGACACATGTATTTCTCATCTCTTATGATAAAGGAAATATTTGGGGATAGAAAGTTCTGACAGGCACTTCTCTTTGCAGCCTATACTGTGTTCTTTGTGATCAGATTGCAGTCAGAGTAATTTCCTTTCCTAACCTTTAACAGTGAGCTGCTTTCTGTGCTGTCCCCCACCCCCATTTCCCATTTCCACACCATCACCACGAAGTTCTATGGCATTGGTGAGACTGGAGTGGTTCTGTGCTTAGGGCCCCTAAGCACTGCCAGGAGTCATTCCTATTGGGTGCCGGAGATGGACCCAGGTCGGATGTGTGCAAGACAAGTGCCCTACTTGTACTATCTTCCTGACCCCTGCTATTTCAAACTGATTTTCATAGTCATCATGACTGGGACAGACAAGTTTCACATCTTTCAAAGCAGTTTTGAGACATGATGAAACTAATGCAATAACACTTGTGCCTTCCATATGCACTCAACTTTAGTTTCTTCATCCAATACGCCTACCCATTCTTCATATAGGTGACAAGAGAATACACTTTGTGGAATACTCCTTAAAAATTCCTTACATAGAGGGATAAATCAAATAATTTATGTTATTTCTTCATTCTAATATATATGGGAGAAAGAAACTCTTCAGTTCCTTCCTTCTGTAGAAGGAACGTTATTATTTTTATTTGGTTATTTTTGTTTAGAACACACCTGGCAGTTCTCAGGGGACCATATGGGATGCTGGGGATTGAACTTGGGTCAATTCCTGGCAAGTGTGTGCTCTCCCAGCTGAACTACTGCTCCAGCCGTTCTAGAAAAGGGGTCTGTGTTAACTCTCCACTAACATCTATCTTTCAAACACATGCTTTGATTTTGATTCTTTTCTAACCCCAAAAGTAGATTGGTAGCTGGAGTCTGAACTTCAAACATAAAGGCCAGCGTTTCGGGTTGAAACTGCCTTCTCCTTTTGTGTACATGTTAGCAACGGAGCCAACCTGGCAGTAAGAACTCAGCACCCACCCCTGTCTTTAATCCAAAGAAATAAATGTAAAGATGTTCTTTCTGAGATTAGGGATGTGGTAATCAGACTAAATCTGGTCATTGTAAGCATAGAATCAGGACAGAGACTAGTTGAAGCCTGAGGCTACTGGAGTCAAGAACACAAATGTCCTGCTACTTGACAATCTTTCCATTGCTGAGAGACTCGGTGTTTCTCTCCCTGTTCTCTACAGCAGTGCTCTCATAGATTTTGGATACAAAAAACCCCAGTTATAGGAATGGGAGTGATGGAAGAAGATTACAATGCCAGCAGAAATATATCAGAAAAGCTATTTGTGTTTTAATCTTTTTTTAAAGATAATGCAGAGGCCATTCTAGACAAGCAGCAATTTGTCATATAATTTTATGTAAGGAGGAGGTAAAGGAAAATCTTCTCACCACAGCTGAGATTTTAAGGTCATTCAAAGAAAATGACCTTTTTGTCATATTACCTGTTTAAAGTAGTTTAACAAGGAGGAACTTGACTAACAAGGCCTTTTTCCCCATTCTATTCTAACTTTGGGTACAAACGAATCTTGGTTCTGTCAGACATATTAGCAGAGATATTAGCAAGAAATATTATCTGTACTTGAATAAAACCCTCTATTGCTTTTTCATAATTCTAAAATAATTTTATTCTGAACATATTTTAAAGGTCAGCTTCAGGAGAGGCCAAATTTGTTCAAAGTGACAGAGTGACAACAGTTCTCATTTGGAAAAATTGGGGATTCACGCTCAGTGGTCGTCAGGGTTTACTCCTAGTGGGCTTCAGGGGACCATTTCTGATGGTGAGGATCAAACCCAGGTCACTGTGTGCTACCAGACTCTGGCCCTGGCAATAGCTCTCAATTTACATCTTAGTAGAAAAGTTAGTATGTATTATCTTTATTTTCTGGTTTTTGTTTTTTTGTTTTGTTTTGTTTTTTTGGTTTTGGGTCACACTCATCAACATTCAGGCTTACTCCTGGCTTTATGCTCAGAAATCGCCCCTGGCCAGCACAGGGGACCATTTGGGATGCCGGGGTTCGAACCACCATCCTTCTTCGTGAAAGGCAAACGCCTTACCTCCATGCTAACTCTCCAGCCCCCAGTAGATACTATCTTGATGGAAAATAACCAGTAAATCTTACATGTACAGTTGAGTATAACTCATAATCTCTCAACGATTTTTCACAACTGGGAATACCAATTATGAGAAGAAACCTCCATTTCAGAATGCTACATTGAAAGATCCCTCAATTCCAAGTCAAGAGGACCTAATTCATTTAAGATTACATTACTACTAAGAATATTAAAATGAGTTTTTCCTCAAAGGTCTCAGAGATCACTCTACCAAGCAACTCTTTTTGTAAACTTGATTGATTGGTTGGTTGGTTAGTTGGTTGGTTGGTTGTTGGGCCACACATAGTGTTGCTCAGGAGTTACTCCTGGCTCTGCACTCAGAAATCATCCGTGGCAGGCTGGGGGACCATAGGGGTGCTGGAGTCAAACCAGGTCCCTCCAGGATCAGGGGCATGCAAGGCAAATGCCCCACTGCTGTGCGATCTCTTTGGCCCATGGATCAGTCTGACAAGCAACTTTCTGTTATAGCTTGAGACAGTCACACTGGTTTTATTTAAATGAAGTTAAAAGAAAGCTTAAAACTTTGGAATGATATTTTTATGGTAATTACTTGCAAATAGACAGAACCTCCTTTTTCTGTCTTTACACACACTTTTTCGATTTCCCTCTTATTGTCCACAAGTAACTTGACATTAAACTCTTCTAGATTCTTATTATGTGTAACCACCGGATTTAGTACAAAATTGTAAGCATTTTAAAATTCTATTAAAAATATGGAATTGTGAACACTAGTAAAATAATTTCTCAAGACACATCGGTTTAAATTATTGAGATGGGAGAAAAAATAAAATATTTAAATTCAGAAAAAAACTTCTACGCTGTTCTAGTTGGCTAAGCACATCAGATATACCTGTGTAACATTTGGGCTTTAAAATCAGACTACAACCCTTTCATAACCACGCTGCTTAAATAAAGAAATGATTAAGAAAAAGTAATCAGGGGCCGGGCGGTGGCGCTAGAGGTAAGGTGCATGCCTTGCCTGCTCTAGCCTTCGATGGACCGCGGTTCGCCCGGCGTCCCATATGGTCCCCCAAGCCAGGAGCGACTTCTGAGCACATTGCCAGGAGTAACCCCTGAGCATCACCGGGTGTGGCCCAAAAACCAAAAAAAAAAAAAAAAGTAATCATAAATCCTGTTAAAAACAAAAACAGATGCTTGGTTCTAGCCACATAGTCTAGTTCTTTTGAGATGCTTCACTACAAAAATCTACCGCAGAGTTGTTCGAAAGCTGTTGGCATGTTCATCAATTGAACTCAGCTGGGGTGCATAAGGCACATCTTTTCTCTTCACCTTCTTTTCATGTGTTCCTGGGTTGGACATTTATGTTCCAGAAACTTCCTCTACCCTGGCTCTGATACATACTGGGAGGAAAAAACCTGCAAAAACTACTGCTCCATTCAAACCCCAAAGACTGAGCACTGCTTAAAGATGGCTGTGACCCTGCATTTTTCATTTCTAACTCAACTATAGATGAAGCTCCAGTATCCTGAGTTAAAGGGTGAAGAGTCCCCAAAAGGCCAACTGTGGGAGGTTTTTGGGAGAGGTGGGCCAGATTCTATAGTTCTTCCTATTTCTAGGAGGCTGGAGTAGATACTGTGCATGCAAGAACCCGATTGACAGTCCCTTGCCCCCCTGGTCCTCCTCCATAGGAAGGCTGCCCTGGGCAGGAGCTGGCATGGTGAAAGACAATGGAATTTTCAGGAGCTTCTCAAAGCCATTTTTGGTTAGGTAAGTGTTTCTTATGGTAAATGGTTGTTTCCAAATTTAGTGATGAGCCTACTTAAAAAAAAATTTGCATGTATTAGGAAGGTTGGTAGTCAGAGAGGAAGTTATTAGAGTCTGGCTGTTTGTTTTGGTAATCATGCTGTGCACGTTTTTGTTCAAAGTGTTTGGGCTGCATGTAAGGCAAAAACCTTACTTGCTGTATTATCTCTTTGGCCCATGGGTTGCTCTCAATGTGTGAGGTGTGGGGCCAAATAGGTCCTAGCTCTGGGCTTACATCCAGCAAGGCTTAGAGGACTATATGTGTGCCTAGGATTGAATTCTGGTAAGCTGTGTGCTAGGCAAGTGCCCTGCCCCACTGTATTGCCACTCTGGTCCCGATATCTTTTTGTGAAAGAACAGTTTAGGTTTGAAATTGCTGATGAGAATGTTATGTGAAAGAAGCCCAGAGTAGATTAAGGGAGAACACTTCTTACCTTAAGAACTGAAGCCAGCAGGACTACTGATTCACAGTCAAATCTATGTCAGCACCTGAATTTAATTGATCTTTTAACTTTCTACATTCCTTTGGACTGGCAGATATCTGGAAATGCCCTCTGTTAGGGGCCCCTCTCATACAATAGAAGCAACATGTCCTGTGGGGAGGAAAGCAGAATGGTACTCCATAAAATGATGGCCCGGGGGGACTGCCTGCAAGGCAAACATCAATTTGTTCTCTGGCCTCCATCCTTCTATTGATTCATGTCTGTCATTATAGTTAACACATCCCACCAAGGCATTTGACTTCAGATACCTGTTTAGGAATATCCTCTTGTGTTCAGCAAATCCATAGTCATTTGAAAGCCAAATTTCTGTTCACCTCTCTCTTGCCTCCATCTTTTCCCATTACGCTCCAAGCCAGATTTCTTCATTCTCTCCCTGACCTTATGCAGAAAATATTCATGGCAAACTCCTCTAATTGCCTTGTTAACTTTTCTTATTTAACTTCAATTATTTATCTACTTCCTTCTTGGTTTTGTTTTAATGGGGGGGGGGGCACAGTGGGTGGTGCTCAGGGGTTACTCCTGGCTCTGCAATTAGAAATCGCCTCTGTCAGGCACGGGGAACAACATGCGATGTCAGAGATTCAAACCACCCTCCATACTGGATCCACTGCATGCAAGGCAAAAGCCCTACCACTATGCTATCCCTCCAGCCCTTCACTTCCTTCTTGAAAGGGCCAAAGACTCAAAACTTCAACCCTGTGAAAGCTTTTTCTACTGCATTAGCTTCATTTTTATATAGCTCTCATTTCCTCTTCTAGCTCTACCCTGCCTGCCTGCAGTGCAGAAAGAGACAAGCAACCATGGGCTGGTGGAATTTTTTTATGCTTCCTGGACCTCAGGTCAACAAAAATTCTAACATAAACATGATGAAAACTACTCCTTAAATCTGTGGTGAAGGACAAATGATAAAGTGATTAAACTGGTGTTTTGCAATTCCAAAGCCTTGATGTGGCAAAAGTCACTGTCATCTAGTGTGATGCTTGGAGAACACTCCAGAAATGCTACCTAACAGAGATCTTTGGAAAGAGCAACTGGAAAAAATGCAAATGGTGTCTTTCTTCTGAGTCATTCCATTTTTAATGGTAACCAAAGTGCCAACAATAAATACTAATAGAACACATGGAAGATATTTTACAAAACTACTCATTAATTGAAACTGGCTTTTGGATTATATTTTGAGTTCAAGAAAGAAGGTAAGGAAATAGATTCTTTGTTCACAGGGCAAATGCGAGTCTATCTTAGCTTAGTTTTACATGTTCATATATTTTCACTATTTATTTTTCTGTTTTCTTGAAACCAGTAAACTTGATGGCATCAACCTTTCTAGAATTCTGAAAGGATCCAAGTGGCATGATAAAATCTGGATGAGAATCCCTTGGGTATCTATCATTTTCTACTTGGGAATAGTAGATCACTCCTTTCCAAAAGCTCTCCTTCTGGTCAAAGTTCCAGGCCGAAACTAGACTCACCTCTACTGGTGCTGGAAGATAGTTGTTTTTACATATCACACGAAGAGATTCCAAACAGCCTTCCCAGGGATTAGGCCTTAGTTCGACAGTCAGCTTGTGTTTCAGACAGTCAAAATTTCAATTTATCTTCCGTATCCTTATCTTCTGAGTTTTCCATGCAGAGTCTAGAGCAAAAGTAAGATTAGCAGAAAGGCTAAATTGACTTAATTTCATTTATACTTTTCATTCCATTTGAAGAGAAAAATGCTTATGGAATCCTTTGTTGTGGGTGTTCCCATCATGCCCCTGTCCCGTTTTGAGAGACCAATAGACTGTGGAGTTTGAAGTCTGCATTTTCAAAGGTAGTGGAGGAGGCTGCAAGGTCAGTGCAACAATGTGGGAGAAAACAATGTCCCACATATTACAGTTCAGTTCAGTCACTTCCAGTTGATCCACTGAGTCTTAAACAGACGTGGGATGTGAACCCCAAACCTGGGGTTTGGTTTAGGTTAGTCCCACAAGCTACTTTACACCATTCCCAGGAAGATCCATTCTCACTTCCAGATCCCTTTTGCAGCCCAGCGACATCTTTTTGCTGAAGAATTGTCTTAATATTAAAGGAAAAGGAGTTACTTTAAAATACTTGTGACTAGAGTGGCCAGAGAGATAGCACAGCGGTAGCACGTTTGCCTTGCATTCTCTGACCAGGACTAACGGTGGTTCGAATCCCGGCATCCCATATGGTCCTCCGTGCCTGCCAGGAGTGATTTCTAAGCAGAGAGCCTGAGCATCGCCGGGTTGGCCCAAAAACAAACAAGCAAAAATACTTGTGACTAGAAAGCCTTCATGTTTAGCATTAATTGAAAATAAAATGCATTAACCAGCTTCATTTGCAAATCAGACAATCAGTCTGCCTTAAAGGTTATTCTGATCAAAGTTTTAGCTGTCTTGCTGCCAGATCCTAAATAAAATTTAGTCTCTTACAACTGGACAGGAAACTATCTTCTCAGACTTGGCTACTTCGTTTAAGTGGGAAAAGGAGTATTATTTGTGGTCATGTACATATTGAAGCAGTTGTGAGACAACTGCTTTCAGAAAACATGCCAATTGATATGGTCAAAAAGCAAAGACAATCTGCATATCTCAGAAGAGCTTCTAAGACCTTCCTAATGTTTTCCTGGAAAGCACTATCACTTAAAAATATTTGTGCTGGGGGTGCCAGTGGGAGCTTACAGAGGTAGTGCACCTGCATTGCAAGCAGCCAACTCGGAATTCGATGCCTAGCATACCATAAGGTCTACCAATGGTTCCAGGTTGATTTCTGAGTGTAGAGTCATTAGTTAACCCTGAGCACTGACATATGTGACCCCTAACCCCTCCCCCATGTTTAGCATCTGAGACATAGTAGAGTGGGTAGGATTTGCCTTGTACACAGTAAACCGAGGTTCAAACCTTGGCCCATAAATTGTTCTCTGAGCCCTGCTGGGTGTGATTCTTGTATAGACTTAGGAGTGACCTGAAAAACAGGGTGCCTGTAGCAGATTATTAGACAGTTGCTACTGGGTTCCTCAGTTGGCTCAAACTGAAAAGAGACAGGGACAAAAATTCAGCACAGGTTCCACACGATGGCACTCTTAGTTTGTATCCAAGTAATCTAATGGCTAAAGCTCACTTTCAGACTAAGGCTTAACACTCATGTATGGGTTCACTTTCATTTACTATCACTTATCATTCCAGAGTATTAATTCATGGGGTAGTTAAGAAATAACTGTTCCTAGGGAACAGCGGGTTCAATTAGTGAACCAAGGAGAGTGTATTTGGGAAATCATTTGACTTAGAATGCATGTAGGGGCTGAGTCTCTGAGGCCTTCCTCAACAACCTGCTTTCAATAATAGGACCATGAGAGATACACCTGGTGCAAAATCGTGCTGGGACTGGATGAAAGAGCAAAGATATTAGGGATTAATGATTAAAGTATTAAAGGGCAAAGAAAGAAGACAGACAGGCAGTAGAGACCCCCTCCCCCAAAGCTACCTTTCTTTCAGAATAACTCAAAAACAACATCGGAACACAAGTTTGGGTTTTAGACCAAACCCAGGAACAAAACATTTGACATAAAAATCAAAACACCACAAACCCTCTCATGGACGAGCAGTGACTCACAATTACTGGCACAAGAGTGTCCCGGTGTCTCAATTTAAGTGTGAACTGGCACTGCATTTCTTGGGCACCAGCTCCATCTGCAAAATCTCTTGTAGATTGTTAGCTGGGGCATTTTCATGCCTGTGCCTTGACGCCAGTGCGAATGTCTCATTTGAATTGAATATGGGCATTCGTGGCCTAGACAGAGAAAAAGCAGAGTGGAGACTCCAGGCTGACTGATGCTGGGTGCAGTACACTCAGTGTGCTAGAATGTCCTCCTGACCCTCAGCCATTTATCACTAGCGCCACTCACAGTGACTCTCAAGCAGTTTCAGACGAGGAAGGAGAATCAAAGCAAAGACAAAGAAAGTGTTGCCTGGAACATACTTTTCCTGTGTTGGTATTCCAAGGTTGTCTCAATTCTACTTTGATATCATGCATATCTATACTCTTCAAATTCGTGTCACTCTCTCAAATTTCTGATTTAATATAACTTACCCCACTTAAACATGATAATATAAAGGTCAAACTACCAAACCTCCATGGTTTATCCTACATAAGAAGGAAAAAGAACATGCATTTTTTAAAGAATTTTTAATTCTGCAAAATGTTTCTGAAGATTTGAAAATGAAATGGAAAAATCCACATTTATCTTCTCAAGTACATTAGGTTCTTGAGAGGTTATATGATGCCCACACAGGAAATGCTTGCTAGGTATTTAAGTTTAGGGCACTGTGGCCAATTCTGAGCTCTTTGAAACAATGAATATGTCAATTTTACCTCAGGTATTTGGAAACTTACCTATTGATGGGTAGGGAGCCAGTTATCTTCCAGAAGAGATCCACAGTTGGAACTCTGGGTTTTAGCCTTTAGAGATGAAAAAAAAGAGATACTTTTTCCCATTTGATAATTGAATGAGGCCATTTTCATGCCTCCACCCCACCCAAGGCACAATATTAATAGCATTCAGGTTCCTAAGGGGGACTTGCAGGTTTTGCCTTTGCCGAGCCAACAGTATTGCTTCTTAGAGCCTTTCTGCTTTGCCCCTGAGAGGCCTCAGGAATGGTGCCATTTTCTGCTATGCGATTATAGAGATCCATGAGCTGCAATGTCATCAGGGTTTCACTACTGCAGAGAATAGACCAAGAAGAACATGACATCATGTACATTTTTCAAAGAACAAAATGTCTTGGTTTTTTACAGGGGTAATTTGTAGTGTCCTCACTGCTTTGTCTCTTTCCACCCCTCTCTGAGCATACTAAACTTAAAGTCCAACAAGCCCTGCATACATGAGCTGTTATCCAGTGTTTGTTCAGAGACAGGAACATCTCAAAGGCTGGTTATCAGCCTCAGTTACTACTCTGCAGATGGAGAATTACCAAGAGACTGCAGGAGTAAGGAATCTCCCACAATGTCTAGACTTGTTTCTTTCTGAGCAAGTCCAGTTTGGGGACAGAATGGACAGAAATTCTATCTAGATAATAGGTCTCATCATAAAATTAATAAAATCACTTACTACTAGAATTATAATCTAACAATACTAAAAATCAGAATTGAAAAAGAGGAGGAGAATTTGGCTATTGTCTGAGAAGATAAAACAATGTTTTAAGTGACATTTGAACAGAGTAGTAATAGTGAAGACCCTCACATTTACCTTTTGATTTGAGATTAAATGGAAGGTACTTCTCGTTATGGAAATTTAATCCTTACCAATTGATAATTACCTTCCTCATCCTCACTAAACATTTTTCTTGCAAATAGGAAGAACAAACTAATAAAAAGGATTTCATTTTATGGAGTTTTAAAACCATTCAAGAATCCCTGAAAACATTATAGGCAAATAGGCTAAATTTCAAATTAATTGAATAGCAATATTCAGAAATCTTTTGAATTACATTTAATAGGTTATAATCTCTTTCATGGATAACTTTATGCACATAGAAGCATAAATAAGAAAATGAGTCAAGATTAATCTCCCTCGTTTTCATCACTAATTTACTTTCTTCTAATATGTAATGATTATCAGTTTAAAAATCAATGCAGATGCACCTACTTTACCCACTGCCTATAAATATCAGTTAATATAATTTTGTTTTTACCCTCTTTGTTCATTTGTTGTACAATCAAACTTAACTACAATAATGGGAGGGCTTCTCTGAAACATTTCACGATTTTGTAACAACATTGTTTTCACAATGAATAAAGAATCGAACTAGGGGCTGGAGAGGTAGCATGGAGGTAAGGTGTTTGCCTTTCAGGCAGAAGGTTATTGGTTCAAATCCCGGCATCCTATATGGTCACTCGAGCATGCCAGGAGTGAGTTCTGAGCTTGGAACCAGGAGTAACCCCTGAGCACTGCCGGGTGTGACCCAAACCCCCCAAAAAAAGAATCAAACTCAATGACTGTGATGTTCAAGTACTGTATTTATTGATTTGTTTATTTTAGTTTTGAGGCCACAGCTGGTGGCCCTCACGGGTTACTCTGGGCTCTTTGCTCAAAATTTCTCCTGGAAGGCTGGGGGACCTTATGGGATGCGAGGAATCACACCTGGGTCAATCCGAGGTTGGCCTCCAGTATTGCAAACACCATACCACTGTGTTATCACATGCTCCTCCAGTGATTTGCTTTTATTTCTAACCTTCTGAAAGTCACTGTCTTTAACTCAGGCACTAATTACAGGGTGGCATTTATATACTCTACTAGTAGGAGGTAAGAATTTTCCTGTTTTTTTCTCCTCCCTCATTCTCAAACATTCCAATCTTTGCAAGTAATAAATTTAAAAGATAACTCACTTTGCCATACAAATAAGCATCTGAAGTCAAAAGAAAACAAGGAACAATGCCCTTACCTCCACCACTTAAAAGTTTTGTGGGGTTTTTTTTGCAATTAGTAATTCATGAGAAGCATCAAATATCTCATCCTCTGCAATTCTCTAGTGATTATGGTAGCTATCCTGTGCCTTTCAACAATTCTACACAGAAAATACTCCAGTATGCATCACCCTGACTGAGCAAGTTAAGTACGAACCACTGGGGAAGAGACAGGGAAAGAATTCAGCATAAGGCAACAAGTGGGGAGGGAGAAAGGAGGCTGAAACTATACCACAAGCGAATCAGCCCACCTACCTGTACATATTTATAGCAATACAATAAAATACAATACAAGTAAAAATTAAAGCAGGCAGGAGGAAACACAACATAGAGGCGAGTGTCAGGGACTTGAGGCACATACCTGCTTTTTCCTCTTTTTCTTTTTATTTTTTTTATATTTTATTAAACACCGTGATTACATACATGATTGTGTTTGGGTTTCAGTCATGTAAAGAACACCACCCATCACCAGTGCAACAATTCCATCACCAATGTTCCAAATCTCCCTCCTCCCCACCCGACCCCCGACTGTACTCTAGCTGCCTGCTTTTTCTTAGGCCTCGCCTTCATCTCTCTCCTTTCCTGGTCATTCCCTTCAGAGATCTTGGGCCAAAGGTTTGCCCACCTCGATACCTTCCATTTCTTTGCCATGCTATTCTAAATACCCCCAATAAGTGAGAACAACTGGTGCTAGCTTGTGTGACACAGTGGATCAATCCCTCCCGATGGCCAGGGAGCCAGCCTGCTGTTGGTCCTGGAGGAATAGAGTGAAGCCATGGCCACGAGTGAGGCTGAGGTCATGCCAAGCACACATGTGCCTTCTCCGTGCCAACCCTTCTCAAGGCCAGGGCCATACTTTGCTGATCCCTCAATGCCTCCCAACAGAGCTGCCACGAACTCATAATCTCTGAATCTCCTTACTGGATTGAATCGGAGTCATCCCAGAATTATTTCGGAGGGCCTGAGCGCCAGGAGGGAGGAGTCGGTTGTTGGTCTCTGACTGAGGAAGGAGGCGAGGAAGCACGGCCAGGAGCAGCCAGAAGCATCTGAAGGCACCAGCAGCTCGTCACAGCGAAATGGAAAGAGAGGGGGCGGGGAGGTAGCAGGCACGAGGCCAGCTTCTCTCCCACCTCCCAGGTTCTCTATCAAAGCCATGACAAACAGACATTTAATACATTACAACATTAAATATTTCTATTTACACATTGTTAACTAGGCCTCAAGTGAACAGAGTCACTGTTGCCTCCAGTCTGATCAGGGAACCAAGATGCAAGAATCCGTTTGTGGTTTTGTTTTTTGGGCCACACCCGGTGATGCTCAGGGGTTACTCCTGCGTGTGCTCAGAAATCACTCCTGGCTTAGGGGACCATATGGGACTCCAGGGATCGAACCACCCTCAGTCCTAGCCTAGCACAAGCAAGGCAGACAGATGCCTTACCGCTTGCTTCACTGCACCCGCCCCAAGATGCAAGAATTCTTATAAGATGATTACAAAGATGGTACCAGCACTGAGGGGGAAAATCCAGTATGTTTTATATAGAAGAAAATGAACAAAATAGAGATTAAGAAAGATATTAGGTGTTCTGTGCTCTATCTATCAATCTATCTATCTATCTATCTATCTATCTACTTGGAAAACAAGTTACAATTTGATAGTAAAATAACATTGGCACAACAATGGAAAATAAGACGTGATATTAGTAATCACATCACTTCATGGTTTTAGGTATTGTGACCTTTGCATCACACTGACCTTAAGAGTCTTTTTGTGAGCCAGAGCAGTGGCTCAAGCGGTATAGCGTCTGCCTGCACGTGCTAGCCTAGGACGGACCTCAGTTGGATTCCCCAGCATCCCATATGGTCCCCCAAGCCAGGAGCGATTTGGGTCCTTATACCAGGAGTAACCCGTGAGCATCACCAGGTTTGGCCAATAACAACAGCAAAAAATATCAATTTTTATTCAGATAGTTAAAATCTTCCCTTTCTTGGAGCCTTCAAGAACTGCGATGAATGAAGCTAATGAGGTTGATACTTTGAGAATAATTCTGATTATCTTCAAACTAGATATTGCTTTCCCCCTTTGCAAAAAAAATCAACCATATTTAATATATATTTCATATATATTTAAAATATTTTGAACTAGTAAATACATAATTAGAAATATAATGTATATTATTTATTTTATTATGTAAATGTTTGTGAAAACATTAGTGTTGGCAATCATAAGTAATTAAATACTTAGTTTTTATATTAATAAACATATGTAAGCTCATTGGTATAATTAGGGGAAGGATTTCCCTAACATAAGAGCCTGAGGAAAGTGAGATCGCTTCATCTCTTTCACGGGTTTACATCTCTCCAGATTTCAGCCTCTTTCATTCTACCTCTAGCTCCTCTCTTTCTGGTCCACTTGTGAATCTGACCTCTACCTCAACTAGCCCCTCCCTCTAAACTGCCTGCTTCTGACATCATTCTCCCACTAAACCTATCACCATTTGGTAGAATCTTGGGGTTCCCATGGAGCTGTGTGTAAATAAATTTGGATCATCACAAGTGACCAATGACCCATGGCTAGAGACTTTATGACTGCACAATCTCTGGACCACACAATCACAGTCTTCTGCTTCAGGGTTCAGATAGACTCCAGAGTGTCTCTGCATCCCTAGTGCCTGAAGTGGACACTTTCTCTTCTCTGACCAGGTCAGGTAAGGAAGGAAACTTTGAAATGTTTTCCATGCGGTTTCTTACCTCTAAACTCAGTCAAAAGAATAAAGTCAAAATAGCATGGAATCATGGAGGAAATATTAAAGTAGACCTGTACAAGTCTAAATTCAAGTTTGAATTTGACAACTGTTGGATGTATGATTTAATGCCAGACATTGACTTTAATTATCTTTCACACAAAGTGCTTAGTTTGGGCTTATTACATTATGTCTTATAACTATTTATAAGCTCACATATTTTATGTGAATAGGTTATTATGTTCTCATGTAATGTTAATGTATTTGTGAGTATTCCTTATCATTGTTTCTTTTCTTTCTCCTAGTGAATTATACATGGTACCCATGGAAAAATGTAAGTCAGAGAAGTATTTCAACACAAACAGAATGTGTAGATATAGTGTGAAAAATAGCATTAATACCATAATCTTGTATCTGTAATGATCTCTACACTTGTACTTGTAGTTTAGAATTTTAAATGTAGTATTCTCCCCCCCCCCCAAATAGACATATGTCTTAAAGTTTTCCATCAAAATGTGTTAAAAAATATACGGGGAGGTGGTAAGTGTGTGTGGAGTGCTGAGCTGTAAGGAGGCAGAATTAGTAAAGTTCAGGAAGTTTAGGATCATCTTTATCAAGCATTGACCAACAGAAACCAAGGAATAGTAGACTATATGGGTACAAGAAAACATAAATGACTAGACAGACTATGAAGGAGGTATTAAGAGTCACAGGTTGAGCCCCCAGACTCCACGCTCCCGACCCACATGCCAGCCTGGAAGCCCAGAAGCCAAGCCGAGGGATAGAGTACCCCAGACACCCCACTTGCCCCAGACCCTGCATGCCCTGGACCCACACACCCCGGACCCACATGCCTGCCCAGAAGCCGGTGAGGGACCAAGCACCCCAGGCAACCCCCTACGCTTGCCCCAGACCCCACACGCCCTGGAACCACATGCTGGCCAAGAAGCCGGTTAAGGAGCCAGTACCCCAGGTACCCCCTGCAATCACCCCGGACCCACACGCTGGGGAGCGAACACCCAGGGCACTACCTGCATGCACCCCAGATCCACTCACTGGCCCAGACATAGGTAAGGGACCCCCAGGCATCCCCTGCGGTGATCTACCCACTACACCAGACACGTGCAGACACAGGTGAAGGAGCAATCGCCCCCTAGGCACCCCCATCCTTGCTCCCGAGCCACCTGGCTATGCTGGGACAGGCTGGGATCTGTGGAATGGAGGGGTGCGTGGGACTGCTCTCCTGACCTTTGGGTGGGCTAGAGCAGCCTGCCCCCCCCCCCAGCCCAGGAGTGGACCTCTATCTCCCGGGAGCCGAGAGACTGGTGTGTGTCTGGTTGAGGGAATTTCTTCGGCTGAGACCCGGAGGGGGCGGAGCTCCGCTGACTCCCAGACAGGTTAGAGAGGGCAGGGACCTAGGCTCAACAGCGCCCTCCACCATTGTGGCCAGGTGCGGAACTGCACTGGCTGGCAGGAATAAGCAGGTGGAATTGACCAGGCCCACTGAAAGAAGTGGCAGAGCTGTCTCCCAGGGGGTGGGGGGGTGGGGGGCGTGGCGAAGGAGCTAGGTTCAACAGCACCCTCCACCACTGTGGCCAGGAGCAGAACTGCACTAGCTGGCATCAGAAGGGAAGAACAATTGATCAGGCCCCACCAGAGAGCACATGAGGAGCCAAACCTCAGCGACCTCACTCAACAGACCCCTCTAGAACCACGCTCAGGGAGGGGACCCATCCCCATGCTACAGGGGGGAAACGCGGGCTGAATTCAGAAGGCACCACACTCCAAACCACACTAATAAATGCAAAGAAATATGGTAAATCAAGGAGAACCCTAACATCTAACATCTGGAGATACGGATACAAACCCTAGCAAGATTCCAAGTCCACCAAAATGCACAGATCCATGGGAAGGAGACCTAAATGCAGCCATGAGAAAGGAAATGCAAGAATTGATAAAGAAAATGAACAAAATTCTAGCCACCGAGTACAAGAAATCTATGGATGAACAAATCAGCCAAATTAAAGAAGAAATGTTAAAGAACACGAGAGATTCCATACAAAAGGAATTAAAAGTCAATGTAACAAGCCTTATGAGCAGAAACACACAGTTGGAGAAGCACATTGAAGAACTCGAAGGAAAACTGTAAACAAAAAACGACCAAGAAACCAACAAAGAAATAAAAGGCAAAGCACTGGAAGGAAAAGTCCAGTATCTAATGAACAAAGACAAAAGAAATAATCTAAGAATTATGGGTATACCAGAAGGGGAGGAAATAGAGAAAGGGGAATAACAAATAGCCAGACAAATAATAGCAGAGAACTTTCCCATCCTCTAGAAAGAAACTTCAGTGCAAATCCAGGAAGTGAATAGAGTCCCTAATAAAATAGACCCTAATAAACAAACACCAATCCAAATGGCAAAAAACAAAGATGAACTCATCAAAGCAATAAGGGAGAAAAAACCTTACGTACAAAGGAAGGGACATAAAAATCAAACCAGATTTCCCATTTGAAATAATTCAAGTAACAAGACAGTGGAACGACATATTTAATTGCCTGAATGAGAGAAATTTCCAACCTGGGGTCCAATATCCAGCAAAACTCTCATTCATATGGGAGGGCAGACTAAAAACATTCTCAATCAAAAATGATTCTGCATTATTTGCACAAACAAAACCGATCCTAAATGACCTACTCAGAGACAAATTGCACAATGCAAACCCCTGATTGTAACAAAAACTACTCTACACAACACAATTGCACAACAGCCCTCTCTGTCAATAATCTCCCTAAATGTTAACGGACTAAACTCTCCCATTAAGAGACACATAGTAGAGAGCTGGATTAAAAAAATAAACTGGGGGGCCGGGGTGGTGGCGCTAGAGGTAAGGTGTCTGCCTTGCCAGCACTAGCCTAGGACGGACCACGGTTTGATCCCCCAGCATCCCATATGGTCCCCCAAGCCAGGAGCGACTTCTGAATGCATAGCCAGGAGTAACCCCTGAGCGTCACCGGGTGTGACCCAAAAACCAAATAAATAAATAAATAAATAAACTGGATTTCTGCTGCCTGCAAGAAACACACCTACAACTACAGGACAAACACAGGCTTAGAATAAAAGGATGGAAATTAATTATTCAGGCTAATAGAAAACAAAGAAAGAGCAGGGACAGCCATTCTTATATCAGACCAAATTCCATTCAACCTCAAAAAAGTGATCAGGGACAAATAGGGACACTAATTACTGATCAGGGGAACACTAGATCAAGAAATACTAACCCCGGCCAATATTTGTACACCTAATGTAGAACCAGCAAAATATGTGAGGCAACTGCTCACAAACCTGGAGAAACATATGAAGGGAAATGTGATAATAGTAGGAGATCTCAATACTCCACTATCACCACTGGACAGATCCACCAAACAGAAAACAGCAAAGAAATAAGATTTCTAAATGAAAAAATTAGAAGATCTAGGGCTAGTAGACTTATATAGGACCCTCCACCCCCAGAAAACAGAATACACATTCTTCTCAAGCCCACATGGAACCTTCTCCAAAATAGACCATGTCCTAGGACACAAATATAACCTGTATAAGACCACAAATATAAAGATCATTAGAAGCACTCTATCAGATCACTATGCAATGGAGGTCAAAATCTACAACAAGAAGAAGCAATGGAGAAAAACTAATACCTGGAGATTAAACAACATGCTGCTCAGCAACAGCAGGCAACACGAGAATGACATGGCTCCATGTGCTCTTTGCTTGTCCAAATCACAGACCAAAGTGGTGTCACAGAAACAACACCCTCCCTCTTTACTACTTCTAAAACATAAAAGGGACATGTGTATCTCCTTTGTATATCTCAGATGTATTCTCTTAACATCTATAACTCTTTTTGAATATCCTCATATAGTGACTATTTTGCCCACTGGTTTTGTTATTTGATTGTTTGATTTTCTCCCTTTGAGATCTGTTTTATAAGCAATACTGGTAGAAGAGAATCTCTGTATAGATTTCATGTTTGAACCAAATTACGGGGAATGTTGGACTTTATTTGTCGGCCCCCAGATGCACCAACAATATCTTGTGGCATTGCTTCTCTTTTGCATAGGCATATTTAAATGGGAAAATAATACATATGCAAACAAGTTCTTATCTAATAGAGATGGGAACACAAATTTGGTAATGTAATTAGGCCTTTTACCCTGAACATTGGCATAATGATTTGGCTTAGGCCTCAGAAGAATGGGCATCGCCCACACACACCTGAACAATGGATACCATCTATGGAAACAACCACAACTGTCTATAACATTAACAGGATCCAAGCCTTTACCAGGAAAGACCTACTGCTTTGGCATTGACTTACTCCAAAGAGTGCTCTCAACACCCAGACAACTCAACAACAGATAGCTCCTCATTTTATGGTATGCTGAAACTAGAGGATTCTCCACATCAGTCTGACATCGATTAAAGAAATGCACAGAATCTAGAATCTTTAAATATAAGAACCTGAAACCAACAATAGCTAAAGTGTGCAAAAGTTTCACCAGGACCATGGAGAATGACTCGGGTTGGACAGACTGGTATGCTTGGAACCCAGAGTCAGTCTTATGCCAATAAACTTCTGGGGTGAGGTCTTCTTGTAATCAGGCCAAGGATTTTTTTTTCCGTTTTCCCCATATTTTTTTGGACCTATGCAAACAATGGCAATTGCCACTATCACACTTTTACTATAGTAAAAAAAAAAATTTACTGACTTAAAAACAAATAACTGTAGTAGAACGCCTGTCTCTAATACAGGCAGGGAATGGGAAGGGGGAGGGGGAATGTTACACTGGTGAAGGGGGGTTTTCTGTTTGTGACTGTAACCCAACAATGATTATGTTACTTAAATAAAAAATATATTAAAAAAAAAAGAAATAGTCCAAGTTCTTCATTCTTGTCCTTGAATTTTGTTTAAATAATTCAAGGGAGGAAAAATGGTTTTCTGGAACAAGTTTCTCTTGAAAGTTCTTTCAGAGAAAGTGAATTAAGAACAAAATCGTGCTTATATTCTTTATTATCCTCTATTTAAACATGAGATGCTTACAATAAAACTGAAGAAAAAGTTTCCACTCTTCTGGAAGCTTCAGTTCTTCAGAGATGTTAGATGGAGGAAATATCTTGACATCTATACAATTATATTTTTCTGTGTCATTTTGTTTCATTTTGCTCTATGGACCACATTGTTAATGCTTAGAAGGAATGGAACTCATCAACTTTTCCACAGCTGTATCAACAGCTCCAGGTGGAGTGTCTAAAATAGGAAATTGTTTTAATTCATGCATGTGGAAGAGGATGGGTCACAGCTTTGGATGATCAGTGATTACTGGCAGTGACTTAGAGGTGGGGATAGAAGCCAGGTGGACTCCTGGACTATTTTACTTGATTTATAAAAAGTAATTAATTAGTTACTTTGAGATGGTCTTTCTAAGAGCTACTTCCACTTCTTGCTTCAACAGTGCTTCTACAGTGCTGTCATTCATTCCCAGTGGCAACTCAGAGAAACAACTCACCACCTCTTCATAGATAGTTTGGCCACCCCAACATCAGCACTGCCAATCCAGCACAGTGATTTCAGCATTTCCTCCTTTCCTGCTAGTTCCCCTTGCAGGTGTGCTGGAACTACCACCGAGATTTAAAAGGTCTCTATTAGCTGCCAGATCCACCAGGTGCCAATGCCTCCATTTGGACCTGTCCAAATCTTATTATTTTAGTCATGATCATGTGGTTTTGATCAGAATATGCCAAATATTTTCACTTCCAATCTTCTAAGGAAAAGAAACATACAAAGAAATGATGACTCTGCAGAGTCAATGATATGGATGGAACTTCCCTCAGGCTAGCTAGAAAGTAGACTGAAGCTTGAGACAATGGGGTCAATGCTCTTCAGTGCACATGGCATTAAAATAAAAGCACAAATATGTCATTAATGGAACTATACAAACTGGTCACAAAGAAAGATGACCAAATGGTGCCATTCTATTCAGTTTATGATTGTTATTCATTGGTCAACGCACCTTTAAATGGAAGCATCCTTTAGATTGGTGATTTAGACCACTTTTTCTTCATCCAGGTGTGGTCTTAGAAAGACCCCGGGTCTCATTAAAAAAAAACGATGGGGGGGTGAGGGAGGTTACAGTTTTGTTTTTCTAGACGGAGCAAAAGTTAGTGAGGCCCATTATTTACTCCAGGCTGTGCACTGGAAATTATTCAAGTCAATATTCTGGAGACTATATGGATTCAGGTTCAAACTCAGATTAGCCAGTAATTTGTCTCTGGTGCAGAAAGAAAAAAAGGACTTGGACCATGTGATTCTCGGAAAGTGTACACACAAAGGTCACTGAACACCCACATTCTAAGAAGACCCTATCTTTCCTTTTTTGGAGTCTTCAAAAGTTGCAATGAAAGACACTAATGAGATAGATACTTAGATAACAAACCTGATTCTTCATCTTCAACCAGATTTTTCTTTTTCTTTTTTGGGAGGTGGATCTCACCAGAATGCGCTCGGGATACTCCTGACTGTTCGCTCAGAAACAGCTGCAACAGGCTCTGGGGACCATATGGGATACTGGAAATCAAATCAGGTCCATCCTGGTTCTAGTCTAGAAAGTGCAAGGCAAAGGTCCTACAACTGTGCTATCACTCAGGAACCCAAACTAGGTATTTCTTCTTTTTTAAAAAATCAGTTATATTTAATATACATTTAAGATATTTCAAACTAGGTGAATATAATTTGAAATACAATACATATTATAAAACACAAACATGTGATTTTATAATGTAAAATATGTTTGTGAAAACACATTTTTGGCTATTGAATGACTTAGGTTATTACATTAATAAGCCTTAACATAATTAAGGGGAGGATTTCCATAATATAAGAGCCTGAGAAAAGTGAGACTGCATCTCTTTTGTAGGTTTATCACTCCCCAGGTCTCAGCCAGCTTCATTCTACCTATCTCTTGTCTCTTTCTGGTATTCTCCTTGTAAATCTGACCTTCATCTTGGCTAGTCCCTTCCTCTCAACTGCCTGTTTATGATATTTCCCAATTCAAACTATGACCACCGGGTAGAATCTTGGTGTTGTCATGAATTTTTGTGTAACTAAATTGGGATCATTGCAAGTGACGAGGGAACAATGGCTAAAGAGTAGTGACCAACCATCCAAACTGGACACACAATCTTCTGCCTCAGGGTTCAGAAATACTGAATTTTCCAGCGTATAAGAGAACCCCCTAATTGTGCAATTAAAACATAGGTTTAGGTCTATATTCGCTGTATCAGACAGAACGTTCCTGTGCTGCAACTGTATGTACCACAGTGAACCAATCACAACAAGCAAAGGTTCAAAGGTTATACTGTAATAGACTTTCTCTCTGACTCTGGCCAATCTGAGCAGGCTTTTTACAGTGTCGATTCGGGTCCAGAACATTGAATAATTTGCATGCATAAAAAGCTTGCTTGGATTGGCTGAGTTAGAGAGACGGTCCAAGCAGCCTTGCAGTGATTGGAGCAGGAGCAATTTGGAAAATTCCTTTTGTGGCAATATTCAGACAATTTTTGTTTAGCGGCATATTGAAACATTTTTCGGGATATACTCGGGTTATAAGACGACCTCTGATTTTCGGTTGACATTTTTTGTTTCAAAAGTCGTCTTATACGCCGGAAAATACGGTAGTCTAGCGTCTCCTCCTCCCTTTTACCTGCAGTTGATATTTTCTCTTCTCTGGCCATGTCAGGTAAGGAAGGACACTTTTAAATATTTTTCATGCAGTTTATTACCCCTCAAGTCAGAAGTAATGTCAAAATAGTGTGGAGGAAAGTATTAAAGTAAAATTTTTTAAGTTTCAATTCATGTTTGAATCTGACATTTGCTGGCTATCTGACTTTATACAGGTCAATGCTTTCCATTTTTTCATACAATGTGTTTATTTCTGGCTTATTATGTCTTATACTTACTTACTATCCATATTTAATGTGAAAAGGTTATTATGTTCTTGTGTAATGTAAATATATTGTGAGTGTTCTTTGTGGTTCCTTTCATTTCCTACATTGAATTTTACATGATAACCATGAAAAACCTTAAGTCAGAAATAGGAGTGTTTTAACACAGACTGTGTAGGTACAGTGGAAAATCAGCTATATATACCATGGTCTTGCATTTCTAATGTTCTTTATACTTGTATTGCAGTTTTGTAATTTATTTTATTTTTATTTTTTAAAGCAGTTTATTTTATTGATTGATTGATTGGTTGGTTGGTTTCTGGGCCACACCCAGCGATACTCAGGAGTTACTTCTGGCTTTCTGTCCAGAAATCGCTCCTGGCAAGCTTAGGTGACCATATGGGATTCCAGAATTGACCAGATCCATTCCGGATCAGCAACATGCAAGGCAAACACTTTACCACTGTGCTATAGATGCTAAAAAATAAAAGAAAAATTCATACCCTACATTTCTAACTATACAATTATCTCTTAGAGTTTTATGGAGACACTGAGTTTTCATACATTAAAATATTGGGGTTGGATTTAGTAATCATTTATGTAAGCTTTGGAAATGACATTTTCTTGGATGATAAAACAGTCACAAATATGTTTAAGAATATATTTTAAAATATTTCTTATGTTAAAACATTCTCCTCGTATTATTTTAAAATAAACTATGTATGTTTCCTTTAGTAACTCTTGTTTTGCTAGTTAAGACTCAGACAATATGAATGGATTAATCTATAGGTTGGAATGGGACCTGAACTGTGCTCTCCCAAGTGCTATGGGATAACTCACAGTTTCCTAGATGTGTCCTCCAACTAGGATCACAGCACAGCAATGGCAAAGTTACATAGAAGACCAACCAAGTTTAGCAAGCATTAGTAGTAACAGAAATGCCCCTACCATCAGCTCAAAGCACAATCTAGGACACCCTTAGAAATGATATTACACGATTGAGATATGATTCTTTTTTTGAAATTAATCTTTATTTAAACTCCTTTATTACAAACATGATTGTGGTTGGGTTTTAGTCATGTAAAACACACCCCCCCCTTCACCAGTACAGCATTCCCATCAGCAATGTCCCAATTCTCTCACCTCCCTACCTTACCTGTTCTGTAGACAGGCTTTCTACTTCCCTCATTCATTACATTGTTAGGATAGTTCTCAATGTAGTTATTTCTCTAATTGCACTCATCACTCTTTGTGGTGAGCTTCATGTATTGAGCTGGAACTTCCAGCCCTCCTCTCTTTTGTCTCTGAAAATTATTGCATGAGTGAGACTATCTCTCTCCCTCTAACTTATTTCACTTAGCATAAGAGATTCCATGTACATCCATGTATAGGAAAATTTCATGACATCATCTCTCCTGATGGCTGCATAATATTCCATTGTATATATGTACCACAGTTTCTTTAGCCATTCATCTGTTGAAGGATATCTGGGTTGTTTCCATCGTCTGGCTATTGTAAATAGTGCTGCAATAAATACAGGTGTAAGGAAGGGATTTTTATATTATTATATTATATTATATTATATTATTACATTATATTATATTAATCATATTATATTTTTGTGTTCCTAGGGTATATCCCTAGGAGTGGTATAGCTGTATCGTATGGGAGCTCAATTTCCAATTTTTAGAGGTATCTCCATATTGCTTTCCAGAAAGGTTGGACTAGGCGGCATTCCCACCAGCAGTAAATAAGAGTTCCCTTCTCTCCACATCCCTGCCAGCACTGCTTGTTCTCATACTTTGTGATGTGTGACAATCTCTGTGGTATGAGGTGGTATCTCATAGTTGTTTAGATTTGCATCTCACTGATGATTAGTGATGAGGAGCATTTTTTCATGTGTCTTTTGGCCATTTGTATTTCTTATTAAAGTGTCTGTCCATTTCTTCTCCCCATTTTCTGATGGGATTAGATTTTTTTCCTTGTAAAGTTCTGTCAGTGCTCTGTATATTTTGGATATTAGCCCCTTATTTGATGGGTATTGGGTGAATAGTTTCTCCCCCATGGTGGGTGGCTCTTGTATCCTGGGCACTATTTTTTTTGAGGTGCAGAAGCTTCCCATCTGTTTATCTCTGCTTCCAATTGTTTGGAAAGTGCAGTTTTCTCATTGAAGATGCCTTTAGTCTCAATGTCATGGAGTGTTTTACCTATGTGTTGTTCTATATACCTTACAGGATGGACCACAGTTAGATCCCCTGGCATCCCAAATGGTCCCTTAAGCCAGGAGCAATTTCTGAGCGCATAGCCAGGAGTAACCCCTGAGCATCACCAGGTGTGGCCCAAAATTTAAAAAAAAATAGAATATTGATATATAATTTGCATATCTCATTCACAATTAGTCAACTATTGTAATTTTTGGTTTTGTGTTGGAGCCAAACTCAGTGCTCAGGGCCCTTTCATGGCTCTGCCTCAATTATTATACTATGCTGTTTGTTACTTAGCTCAGATTTCTTTAGTATCTATTCTGTTCTTTCTATTGGAAATGATTCTGGGTGCTGTAACACAGTTGTTTAAACTCAAGTGGCAAAGCATCTAAGCTGGTGGACTGGAAGGGGGTTGGGCAATAAGGTGAAACATCTGAGCCTGTGAAATAAGAGGGTGTTTGGTGAGGGACGTGATATTCTGCCCTCCATTGATCATGCAAATTGCACACACAAAATCCCCTGCCTGTTTGTTTTCCTCTCCTATTAGGTTCAAATACCTAGAGACCTGACAGTCTGTGAGAAAAATATTCAATACTCATTCTAAACTGCAAAGAATTTCTTGCAATACCCAGTTATTTGGCCAATATTTTGATGCCATTACAGAGACTGCCATTCCAGAGTGAAACATTCCTTCAAACTTGCTGCCCTGAATATTAAGCATTAAAATTTTATTTTCCTCTTTAAGCTTAGCAGTAAAAACTATTAATAGATTAACAGAAATTCAGGGTTTGTACTTCTTAAACCCCCTTTCCTGATGCATTCTAATTTGCCAAACATAAAAGTAACAAAATTTGAGCTATGTTTTCACCTTTTTAAAGAGTTCAGATTATGGGCATGAAAACAACTTATAATTTCTCCAACGTGGTCAGAATCTTTAATTCCCACGTGAATAAATATTTTTTTTAAATATTTTAAAATATTTTTTAAACTGATCTTTCCCAAAATCATTCCTAAAGTACCTGGTGAAATTGGCCCTATTGTAAGGACTTTGAGCTGATATTGTTATTTTCTTTTTTTATATTATGTTATTTTCATGGAAAGGTATGTCAAGCCTCCCTGAAGTGGCAGACTTTAATGAATTTATACTGCAGAGATCTCTAGATATGGGAAGGGAAGCTGAATTATTCATAAAATGTTTCCCTGATCTTTTGGGACCTACTATTGGTCCCTGACCCAGTTTCCTGAGACAGGTTGGTTGAGTCTTGGTCTCAAGGGGTCTGGGCTACAAACCAGAGCTAAAAAGAATAGCATCCCGCAACTTTTCTGTATATGTCTCATT
The DNA here is from genome assembly GCF_024139225.1 of Suncus etruscus. NCBI lineage: Eukaryota > Metazoa > Chordata > Mammalia > Eulipotyphla > Soricidae > Suncus > Suncus etruscus. The sequence goes on from NC_064859.1 coordinate 10,187,896, forward strand.
TTGCCACAGTTAAAGCATCTGATTCAGCTTTGAGAGATTCTCTGCTCTAACGACATTTCCTTATCCTTGACAGCAGCGAACCATTTTTTTCAGACTCCACAATATCAGGTTGCCTATTGAAGTTGTAATCTGAAATTTATTCTCCCTTCAGACTAATTCCAAAGAGGATATATGTACACCTTCTTTGTAAACTTCTTAAATATATTTTTTCACTATGTGTATTCTTTATTGTTTATTAAATTACGTAGTTATAACTTCCCCCTTCTCTTTAGATTTGCTAGTAGGAATTCTTAGAAGATAGAATATCATTGGGTAGGACTAGAATATATAGAACTAGAAATTATTGGTATTATTTGGTTTGTAATTATTTTCCATTTAGACTTCAATAGTATCCTGTGGCATTGTTCTTTTTGCATGAGTCTATTAAACTCAGAAATTATTAGATACAAAGAGAAGGAATACAAAGGGATGAAACTCAAAATTACTTTGTTACAGGGGGCCTTTTACCGTGAACATTTGCCATAGTGAAGTCAAGTGACTTAGGCTTTAGTGATTTGGACATCAGCCAAGCACTCCTGAACCTTGGATTTCATCTTTGCATCTGGCACAATTTTCTTCACTTACACTATGTATCAACCTTCTACTATAACAGACCTATGATTTACCTTGGCACATACTTGCCCAGTGTGGGCTTCTGTGCTACCTTGAAGACTATGTCTAGGAAATCAGCAATGACTTGCCCTAAAGGTAGATTTCTCTGCCTTGCCTCCTATTGGTGAGATGAAACCAGGACCAGGAGACACTTCAAGACATTCTGACTTTGACATAGAATATATGCTAACACTATAATCACCAATTACTGAAGCCTGATGGCAAGAACCGTTATTGAATACCATTCCTGGTACCATGAAGAATGACTTGGGGGTTAGAAAAAATTAGTATGCCTGGAGCCTGTATTTGGTCTATGGCAGGTTTCTTCAGAGGTAGGGACACACTATTTTTAGGCCAAAGTTTTTTACTTCATATTTTTCCAACTTTTGCTATGACTATGCAAAATAATGCCACCTCTTTTATCTTTATTTAAGATGCATCCAGCCTTTTCTTAGAATCTTGTGAGTCAGGGCGGGAGATAGCACAGAAGTGGGGCATTTGCTTGCATGTGGTTGACCCAGGAAGGATGTGGTTCCATTCCTGGCAATCTCTGATTGCATACACTAGGATACTGTGATAAGAGCTAAGCATTACATTTGGCTTTCAATAGCCATAGGAATGACTTCCTGGACTTGGTTTAAAATGTAGATTGTGGCTATGAAGATGAAAATATTTTTCATATTCATTAAGTTTAAACAGATACCTGATTATATTCTACTTACAATATTATAATAAGTGGAATCACATTATTGAATAATGGAGAATTTAGAGATGCATTATAAGTACAATTATTAATCACTTTATACCTTTATCAATTTAATTAGTATAATCCCTCCTAGGTTTTTTTGGGGGGTGGGGCCACACCCAGTGATGCTCAGGGGTTACGCCTGGCTATGAACTCAGAAATCGCTCTTGGCTTGGAGGACCATATGGGACTCTGGGGAATCAAAACGCTGTCCATCTTATGTTAGCATATACAAGGCAGATACCCTACAGCTTGCACCACCACTCTAGCTCCTCCTGTTGCTTTTTAGTATATTGTTTTAAGCTATTTTAGGGTTAGCCAAAATGAGTAAAACTAAAGTTTTCATAAGACCTTCATCAAAAAATGATATTTGGCTGAATGGGGACCTGGTTTCTCTCTTACTGGTGAAAGCCAAGAGGCTGAGTTGGGAGTCCTGTTGAACTTTATTAGTACATTTTAGAGGCCATGGAGCCAACTTAAGGAATATCATGGAGTAGGATGGTACAGGAAAACTTCCACAATACATTCAACAACAATTTGTTAAATATTTAAACATCAATATCAATATCTATATTGTACAATATCAATATTTTCATTCACATCTACAATTTTTGATCATTCCATTAGACTTGGGTTTGTAACACACAATATGGAGAAAATTGGTTTGTGTCTGAAAAGAGGCAGAGTGGCATGGTTGGAGAAACTGAGGACACTGTTGGAGTGAAGGTCACACTTGTGGTGGGATTGGTGTTTGAACATTTCATGCCTGATCCAACTTGAATCATGAAGAACATGGTAAATAATGGTGATCAAGTAAAAATTTAACATTGTGAGATTATAATTGAATTAATTTTATTATCTTTACTTTATACTTCATATGTTTATTCTGTATAATATGGTATATTTTTAACTATTAGTATACATATATTGTATCTATGAATATATTCATATGTCTGCAATCTTTTGGTTGTGTAAGTTACTGCTAAATCTTTCCTATCCTCGGGACCTGGCATGGTAAGTAGTCAACACTTACTTACATTGCTTTTTATGACTAATATATTTCACAAAAATAAAAAATTGACTTTATAACATTGCATAACTCAATCAATATGTAGTAATCAAAATTGTTAGAATTTATAATTTTGGGGTCCCCACACTCATTTGTGCTCAGGGTTTACATCTGGATCCACACTCAATTTTCATTGTCCTAGGCTGCTTGCTACTCAGCCAATATTTTTAAAAATAATAAACTTCATAGGATGGGTGGAGGTCCTTCTGGCCCTCATCTATATTGTCTTTGGATATTATTGTGTAGATGTACCACAGTTTCTTTAGCCACTCTTCTGGTGTCAAGCACTGGAATTGTTTCAGATTCTGGCTATTTTGTATTACGTATATGTGTTCTTGGGGTGTGTCCCCAGGAAAGGTATTGCTGTATAATATGGGAGCTCAATTTCCAGTTTTTTGATGAATATCCATATTGTTTTCAGGAAGGCTGGACTAAACAATGTTCAACCAGCAGAAAATGAAGTTATTTTTTCCCCACATCCACACCAGCATTGGTTTGAATTCTGTCCCTTACCAACAATCTAACAATGAGGCATCTGGAGTGTCTGGTCAGAGCCAGACATTTACATTAGCTGATTTGTACCAAAGGAATATATATATCCAGTGGGATATAGTGGGAATAGATATACTTTGATGAAACCAGTGAGCATCCTACTCTGAGCCTGTAACAGCAAACTTGCTGCAGACATCATCTTGAGGCAGCCAAGAAGACAATAGCAAGCATGATCTCTTCAGACCCTGCAACCTGGAAGCTATCCCCCCAAAATAATCTGGGGGTTGATTTCGGCAGTGTGTTTGGCCTAGAGACACATTATAAAGGGCTGATGCTTTGCTTTCTGCCTGCTCTTTTGCAGCTACAGCAAGCATCATCTCTATGGGCCCAGCACCTAGGAAGCTATTCCCGCACAAAAGTGTGGGGGCTGATTCCTGCAGTGTGTTTGGGCACCTGACAGCCTGTATAGGGGGATCCTAAGTTGATTTTTGACTGCTTTTCTGCATGACCTTGTAGGTTTTGCCCAGGAGAGCTCATATAAAGGTCTCCTACCATGTTTTCTGCCAGTTTTTCTGCACCAGCCAGTCAAGAAGACGACCAGAGCATCATCTCTTCAAGACCAAGCACCTAGGAACTGTCCACGCCAATGAGGGTGGGGGATGGGCCCGGAGAGATAGCACAGCGGCGTTTGCCTTCCAAGCAGCCCATCCAGGACCAAAGGTGGTTGGTTCGAATCGCAGTGTCCCATATGGTCCCCCGTGCCTGCCAGGAGCTATTTCTGAGCAGACATCCAGGAGTAACCCCTGAGCACTAAACAAACAAAAAAAAATGAGGGTGGGAGATGATTCCTGTCTTGTGTTTGGGCCCACTGGAGCTATTTTAAAGAGCTGCTGTGTTCCTTTCTGCCTGTTTTTCTATGACTAGCCAAAAAGACAACAAGAAGCATCATCTCTTCATGACCCAGCACCCAGGAACTGTCCCAACCAATGAGTGTGGAGGCTGATTCCTGTCTTGTGTTTGAGCCCACTGGAGCTAATGTTAAGGGCCATTGTGTTTCTTTTTGCCTTTTTTTCTATGGCCAGCCAAGAAGACGACAAGGAGCATCATCTCTTCATGGCCCATCATCCAGAAACTATCCCCACCAATGAGCATGCGGCCTGATTCCTCTCTTGTGTTTGGTTCAATGGAGCTAATAATGTAAAGAGCTTCTGTATTGCTTTCTGCCTGATTTTCTGCGTTAGCAGTCCCTGCATATTTAGTGTGGGGCTGATTCCTGTCTTGTGTTTGGGCCCACTGGAGTTATTGTTAAGAGCTGTTGTGTTTCTTTTTACCTGTTTTTCTATGGCCACCCAAGAAGACAAAAAGGAGTATCATCCCTTCATGGCCCAGCAACCAGGAACTGTCCTCACCAATGAGCATGCCGGTTGATTCCTGTAGTATTTGGGCCAACTGGAGCCATTTTTAAGAGTTGCTGTGTTGCTTTCTGCCTGGTTTTCTATGGCCAGCCAAGCAAAGGACAAGGATCATCATCTCTTCATGTCCCAGCACCTAGGAACCTGTCACCACCAATGAGCAGGGGGGATGTTTCCTGCGGTATTTGGGTATACTGGAGCTATTGTAAAGAGCTGTTGTGTTGCTGTCTGCGGACTTTTCTGCATGAGCCATCCAAGAAGACAACAGCGTCATCACTTATTCAAGGCCCAGCCCTAGGAAACTGTCCCCACACATTTAGTGTGGGCCTGATTCTGACTCGTGTTTGGGCCCACTGGAGCTATTGTAAAGAGGTGCTTTGTTGCTTTCTGCCTGGTATTCTATGGTCAACCAAGAAGACGACAAGGAGCATCAACTCTTCATGGCCCAGCACCAAGGAAGTTGTCCCCAGTGGTGAGCATGGGGGCTGATTCCTGCCATGTGTTTGGGTCCATTGGAGCTGTAGCTGCTGTTTGCATTCTACCTGCTTTTCTGCGTGAGCCATCCAAGAAGACTACAGTATCATCATTTCTTCGAGGCCAATCCCTTCGGAAGATGTCCCCGCACATTTAGTGTGGGGCTGATTCCTGTCTTGTGTTTCGTTCACTGGAACTAATGTTAAGAGCTGCTGTGTTGCTTTTTGCATGCTTTTCTGCATGAGCCATCCAAGAAAACGACAGCATTATCATCACTTCAAGACCCAGTCCCTAGGAATCTGTCCCCACAAATTTAGTTTGGGAATGATCCTCCAGTGTGTTTGGGTCCACTGAATCTAAGGTTAAGAGCTGCTGTGTGGCTTTTTGCCTGCTTTTCTGCATGAGCCATCCAAGAAGATGACAGCATCATCATCTCTACAAGGCCCAGCCCCAGGAAGCTGTCCCCGCACATTTGGTGTGGGGCTGATTCCTGCCGTGTGTTTGGGCCCACTGGAGCTATTGTAATGATCTGCTGTGATGCTTTCCGCCTGGTTGTCTATGGCCAACTAATAAGACAACAAGGAGCATCACATCATCATGGCCAAACATCCAGGAACCTGTCCCCACCGATGAGTGTGGGGGCTGATTCCTGCCTTGTGTTTGGGTCCATTGGAGCTGTAGCTGCTGTGTTGCTTTCTGCCTGCTTTTTGTGTGAGCCATCCAAAACTACAGCATCATCATGTCTTCAAGGCCCATCTCTTGGGAAGGTGTCCGGCACATTTATTGTGGGGCTGATTGCTGTCTTGTGTTTGGGCCCACTGGGGCGATTGTTAAGAGCTTCTGTGTGGCTTTTTGCCTGCTTTTCTGGTTGAGCCATCCAAGAAGATGACAGCATCATGATCTCTTCAAGGCCTCGCCCCTGGGAAGCTGTCACACACATTTTGTGTGGGGCTGATTCCTTCTGTGTGTTTGGGCCCACTGGCGCTGTTGTAAAGAGTCACATTGTTGCTTTCTGCCTGCTTTTCTATGGGCAACCAAGAAGACGACAAGGAGCATCATCTCTTCATGGCCCAGGATCCAGGAAGCTGTCCCCACAGGTGAGTGTTGGGGCTGATTCCTGCCATGTGTTTGGGTCCTTTGGAGCTGTAACTGCTGGGTGCTTTTTGCCTTCTTTTCTGCGTGAGCCATTCACGAAGACTACAACATCATCATGTCTTTAAGGTCCAGCCCCTGGGATGCTGTCCCACACATTTAGTGTGGGGCTGTTTCCTGCTGTGTAAAGAGCTATTGTAAAGAGCTGCTGTGTTGCTTTCTGCCTGGTGTTCTATGGTCAGTCAAGAGGACGACAGGAGAATCATCTCTTCATGGCCTAGCACCCAGGAAACTGTCCCCACCAGTGAGCATGGGGTTGATTTCTGCCTTGTGTTTGGATCCATTGGAGCTATTGTAAAGAGCTGCTGTGTTTCTTTCTGCCTGCTTTTCTGTGTGAGTCGTCCAAGAAGACTACAGCATCATCATGTTTTCCAGGCCAATCCCTTGGGAAGATTTCCCCCACACACTTAGTGAGGGGCTGATTTCTGTCTTGTGTTTCGTTTACTGGAGCTAATGTTAAGAGCTGCTGTGTTGCTTTTTGCCTGCTTTTCTGCATGAGCCTTCAAAGTAGATGACAGCAGCATCTTTGCTTCAAGGCTCAGCACCTGGGAAGCTGTACTTGCACATTTAGTGTGGGGCTGATTCCTGCCGTGTGTTTGGGTCTACTGGAGCTATTGTTAAGAGCTGCTGTGTGGCTTTTTGCCTGCTTTTCTGCATTAGCCATCCAAGAAGACGACAGCATCACATCTCTTCAAGGCCCCGCCCCTGGGAAGCTGTCACCCACATTTTGTGTGGGGCTGATTCCTCTGTGTGTTTGGGTCTACTGGAGCTATTGTAAAGAGATGCTGTGTTGCTTGCTTTCTGCCTGTTTTTCTATGGCCAGCCAAGAAGATGACAAGAAGCATCATCTCTTTATGGCCCAGCACCCAGGAAACTGTCCCCACCAGTGAGCGTGGGGGCTTAATCTGCCTTGTGTTTGGGTCCATTGGAGCTATTGTTAAGATCTGCTGTGTTTCTTTCTGTCTGCTTTTCTTTGTGAGCCATCCAAGAAGAGGATAGATCATCATCTCTTCAAGGCCCATCTTTTGGGAAGATGTCCCGCACATTTAGTGTAGGGCTGATTCCTACTTGTGTTTGGGCCACTGCAGCTATTGTTCAGAGCTGCTGTGTTGCTTTCTGCCTGATTTTCTGCGTGAGCCATCCAAGAAGACGACAGCATCATGATCTCTTCAAGGCCCCGTCCCTGGGAAGCTGTCACACACATTTTGTGTGGGACTGATTCCTGCTGTGTATTTGGGTCCACTGGAGCTATTGTAAAGAGATGCTTGCTTTCTGCCTGGTTTTCTATGGCCAGCCAAGAAGACGACAAGGAGCATCATCTCTTCATGGCCCAGCACCCAGGAAGCTGTCCCCAATGGTGAGTGTGGGGGTTGATTCCTGCCATATGTTTGGGTCCAATGGAGCTGTAGCTGCTGGTTGTTTCTGCCTGCTTTTCTGCGTGAGCCATCCAAGAAGACTACAGCATCATCATGTCTTCAAGGCCAATCCCTTGGAAAGATGTCCCTGCGCATTTAGTATGATGCTGATTTCTGTCTTGTGTTTCATTCACTGGAGCTAATGTTAAGAGCTGCTGTGTTGCTTTTTGCCTGCTTTTCTGCATGAGCCATCAAATAAGACGACAGCATCATCATCTCTTCAGGCTCAGCACCTAGGAAGCTGTACCTGCACATTTAGTGTGGGGCTGATTCCTACCATATGTTTGGGTCCACTGGTGCTATTGTTAAGAACTGCTGTGTTGTTTTTGCCTGCTTTTCTGCATGAGCCATCCAAGAAGACAACAGCACCATCATCTCTTCAAGTCCCACCCCCTGGGAAGCTGTCCCCGCACATTTAGTGTGGGGCAGAATCCTGTCTTGAGTTTGGGCACACTAAATCTATTGTCAAGAGCTGCTGTTTTTGTTTCTGCCTGCTCTTCTGCGTGAGCATCCAAGAAGATCATAGCATCATTATTTCTTCAAGGCCCCCCCCCCCCTGGGAAGCTGTCCCGCACATTAAGCGTGGGCTGATTCCTGCCATATGGAGCCCACTGGAGCTATTGTAAAGAATTGCTTTGTTGTTTTCTGCATGGTTTTCTATTGTCAGCCAAGAAGACAACAAGGACCATCATCTCTTCATGGACCAGCACCCAGGAAGCTGTCCCCACAGGTGAGTGTGGGGGCTGATTTGTGCCATGTGTTTGGGTCCATTGGAGCTGTAGCTGCTGGTTGCTTTCTGCCTGCTTTTCTGCATGAGCCATCCAGTAGATGACAGCATCATCATCTCTTCAAGGCCCATCCCTTGGGAAGATGTCCCACATGTTTATTGTGGGGATGAATCCTGTCTTGGTTTGGGCCACTGGAGCTATTGTTGAGAGATGCTTTGTTGCTTTTTGCCTGCTTTTCTGCATGAGCCATCCAAGAAGATGACAGCTTCATCATCTCTTCAAGGCCTAGCCTTGGAAGCTGTCCCGCACATTTAGTGTGGGGGTGATTCCTGCCATGTGTTTGGGCCCACTGGAGCAACTGTAATGATCTGCTGTGATGCTTTCTGCCTGGTTGTCTATGGCCAGCAAATAAGACGACAAGGAGCATCACCTCATCATCGCCAAGCACCCAGGAACCTGTCCCCACCAGTGAGTGTGGGAGCTGATTCCTGCCATGTGTTTGGGTCCATTGGAGCTGTAGCTGCTGTGTTGCTTTCTGCCTGCTTTTCTGAGTGAGCCATCCACGAAGAAGACAGCATCATCATCTCTTCAAGGCCCATCCCTTGGGAAGATGTCCTGCACATTTAGTGTGGGGCTGATTCCTGTCTTGTGTTTGGACCACTGGAGCTATTGTTTAGAGCTGCTGTGTGGCTTTTTGCCTTCTTTTCCATGAGAGCTATCCTAGAGGACGACAGCACCATAATCTCTTCAAGGCCCAGCCCCTGGGAAGCTGTCCCCGCAAATTTAGTGTGGGGCTGATTCCTATCTTCTGTTTGTGCCCACTAGAGTTATTGTTTGAGCTGCTCTGTGGCTTTTTGCCTGCTTTTCTGCGTGAGTCATCAAGGAGATGACAGCATCATAATCTCTTGTAGACCCAGCTCCTCTAAAGCTGTCCCTGCAAATTTAGTGTGGGGCTGATTCCTTTCTTGTGTTTGGGCTCACTGGAGCTATTGGTATGAGCTGCTGTGTGGCTTTTGCCTGCTTTTCTGTGTGTGCCATTGAAGAAGACTACAGTATCATCATCTCTTCAAGGCCCAGCCCCTGGGAAGCTGTTCCACACATTTAGTGTGGGGCTGATTCATGTCGTGTGTTTGGGCCCACTGGAGCTACTGTAAAGAGTTGCTGTGTTGCTTGCTTTCTGCCTGATTTTCTATGGCCAGCCAAGAAGATGACAAGGATCATCATCTCTTCATGGCCAAGCACCCAGGAACATATCTCCATTGGTGAGTTTGGGAGCTGATTCCTGCCATGTGTTTGGGTCCATTGGAGCTGTAGGTACTGTGTTGCTGTCTGCCTGCTTTTCTGCATGAGTCATCCAAGAAGACAACAGCATCATCATCTCCTCAAGGCCCATCCCTTATGAAGATGTCCTGTACATTTAGTGTGATGCTGATTCCTGCCGTGTGTTTGGGCCCACTGTAACTATTGTAAAGAGCTGCTGTGTTTCTTTCTTCCTGCTTTTCTGCATGACCCATCCAAGAAGACGACAGCAGCATCATTTCAGGGCCCAGCCTCTGGGAATCTTTCCCTGCACATATATTGTGGGGCTGATTCCTGTCTTGTGTTTGGGCCCACTGGAGCTATTGGTAAGAGCTTGTGTGTGTGTGTGTGTGTGTGTGTGTGTGTGTGTGTGTGTGTTTCTGCTTTTCTTCGTGAGCCATCCAAGATGATAGCATCATCGTCTCTTCAAGACCCAGCCCTTGGGAAGCTGTCCAACACATACATTGTGGGGTTGATTCCTCCCATGTGTTTGGGCCACTGGAGCTATTGTAAAGAGCTGCTGTCTTGCTTTCTGCCTGGTTTTCTATGGCTAGCCATGAAGACGTCAAGGAGCATCATCTCTTCATGGCCCAGCACCAAGTAATCTGTCCCCACCTGGAGCATAGGGTCTGAATCCTGCCATGTGTTTGGGCCCACTGGAGCTATTGTAAAGAGATGCTATGTTGCTTTTTGCCTCCTTTTCTGCATGACCATCCAAGAAGACAACAGGATCATCATCTTTTCAAGGCTCAGCCCCAGGGAAGCTGTCCCTGCACATTTAGTTTGGGACTGATACCTTTCTTGTTTTTTGGCCCACTGGAGCTACTGTTAAGAGCTTCTATGTTTCTTTCTGCCTGTTTTTTAATGGCATCCAAGAAGACGCAAAGAGCATCATCTCTTCATGGCCTAGCACCCAGGAACCTATACCCACCAATGAGCTTGAGGGTTGATAAAAGAAGACAAATATGGCTCTTTTTTTTTACCAGATGAGTGGATAAACTTTTTGGTACAGATCCACACAGGAATAACATGTAGCTGTTAGGAAAAATGAAATCATAAATTTGCTTATACATGCAAATAATATGGAAAGTATGATGAATGAACTGAATCATCAGAAGAGAATAGGCATAGGAGAATCCCATTTATGTATGGCTTATAAAGCACAAAAATAAGAATGTGGGAATAATATCTGGAGACAATAAAGACAAGGATCAGGAGGACAGACATTAGTAGGAAGCTTGCCATGAATAGTGGAGCTGTGCAGTTAGGATACTGAAGCAACCACTCTGACAGTAATAATAACAGTTGAAACTTATCACTCTAGATATGAACTGTTTCCTGAAATAAAAGTGCTTTGCGGGGCCGGAGAGATAGTATGGAGGCAAGGTGTTTGCCTTTCATGCAGAAGGACAGTGGTTTGAATTCCGGCATCCCATATGGCCCCTGAGCATAGAGCCAGGAGTAACCCCTGAGTACTGCCAGGTGTGACCCAAAAACCAAAAAATAAATAAATAAATAATAAATAAGATGTTTAAAAAAAAAAGAAAGTGCTTTGCATGATTGCCCCTCATTAATAATAGTACAAGGCAGTGTCTAAAAAGAAAAAATGGGAGAGAGAAGTAAAATGTTTGCCCAGATGTAGGCAAAGGAGTGTGCAGGAGAGAAACTAGGCACTTCAGCAGTGAGAAATAGGTACTGCTAAAGGGGGTGGGGTGTACATTGTATGACTAAATATCATTAACAACTTTGTTGGTTTTTTCGTTTTGTTTTTTTGTTATGGTTTTTGGGTCCTGCCCAGCCGTTACTGCTGGCTGGCTCTGTGCTCAGAAATCCAATCCATCTGGACTTTCTCCACATCTTCCTGGTCCAGGTTTCTCCTGCTGCAGCTGGTCCAAAAGACTACTTCAGCATCACCTACTGGTATAGCTGATTCCAGCTTAGGGACCAGCTATAAGTAAGTCAGCAGGTTTCTAGAAATCTTCCATGTTTTTCTGTGTTTGGTCAAGTTATTGGTACATTTTGCTCCAGAGACTATGCCTTTTTTCCCTGCTGATCCACATACAGGAATGATGCTAGCAAGGAGGAAAGGTGGCCAGTTACAGGAATAGGAGGCATTTTCTACTCCTGTCTATATTCTGAGACCTAGTTTTGGAAATAGTGGTTTCCCATTTTCCATCCTGACTGTTTTGGACTGGCATGACATGCATTTTGTTTCAGGGAGGTCTGATATGTAATATTTGTAACATAACAGTATATGGGATATAATTTGGGGGTATATCTCTTCCTGTTCAAGGTGCAGAGTTTCAGGAACTCTTTTGTCCTCCATCTCAAGGAGGACAGAATATGCCTGTATTAGGCATAGTAGACTTGACTTTTTCACTCTCATGATCAGGGTACTATGTTGGGGGACATTTCTCCACCCCAGATTAAGGTTTGGAATCATTTCTGTATGCCATCTCAATACTGAGTTTTGGTGGCATTTTGGTACCATCATTTAAACATTCACTGCCTTGGGACATTTCTGCCCCCAGTTCAGTTTAAGTTCAGTTCTTATTTGAGAAACATTTCTACCCTGCACGAATATGTCAAATTTGGAGCCATTTCTGTGTCTCCAGAATCCCCACATCTTGTGTTAGGAGATGCATCTCACAAATGCCCAGAATATTGTGTGGTGTGTCACTTCCTGCCCTACCCCTGACAATGTGTCATTGGGGCAAACATAGTCCCTCAAACTAACCTATCAATGGATATGTGCCAGGACCCTTTATATGTTTTTCGGCCACAGCATCCTCAGGGTTTCCTGTGTCCAATGATTCTTCATCTAGCTTTTACCTTGTCTTCTCTCCTGACAAATTATTTACCTGCTGTCGACTGTGTAGGAGTCTGGCCATGTCTTACTTTATATCAAGGAAGCTTTTAAGCCCAGTGTCTCTCATGGGTTATTTATCCTCTGTTTTATTTTATAATTTTAAATTTAATTTTATGGATCCTTTTTCAGTATTCCCTCCACAGATGGAGGATGGGGAAGAAGCACTGTGTGACTTGTGAGCATAGCAGGAAATGAGGCTCAAGCTACTCCTGGGGGCCAATGCACTTGCTCTTATTGTCCCTTCCTTAATATAATTAAAGAAAATTAGAAAAGAGATGAAGGATAAAGAAGAAGTTGTGGACATGGAGGAGGGTCAAGAGGATTGAGAGGAGAAGGGTAGCAGGAGGGAGCAAAGGAAGGGTTAGGCTAGATGAAAGTAATTTTGAGAGGCTAGGGTACATCCACAGCATTAAAAAAAAAGGAGATAAAACATGTAACTGGAACCTAATCCAGTTCTGGCTGATGCTTCCCAGCCAGGTTATTTTCCTGATGGTAATTCTACCCCCATTTTGAAGTGGCTGGCTCCACTTCCACTGAACAAAATTTACCTCTGTTTGGTGTGTGGGCCTGACTTCTGAGTTCCTCTGAACCTCCAATGATCACTCTTGGGCATTCCTTGCAGGATGGCTCCATCACCACCTCTCAAAATAAAACAAACCCAGAACACTCACCATTAACCTGGTCTCAGGCCCTTTGAAATCTGTTGGCAGATCTGATGTTGGACAAAGATAGCATGTTCATATGCTCAATGTGGTGGTCTCCTGGGTCTGTAACTGCTTCAGCAGTGTCTTTGGCTGCAAGAAAGTGTTCTCATCATTTGATGTGAGACAAATGATGCCAACTTCTACCCTCTTCCTGTGCAAGCCTTTGGACTTCAGATGTCTTTCCTTTGCTTCTCATGGCATGTTTGGATGACCTATGGTAACTCTAGTCATATTCCCACCTTACTGCTCTCTCTGGAGGAATGAGAAATTAGGTGATGACATCCTGCTGGTTAGATGAATTCTATTTTGTGTAAATCTTTTCAGCCAACAAAGTGAAATAAGGAAAACAGTGAAACGTGGTTGGGAGACTGTCATGGCTGATATTTCATGATCAAGTTTTCTCGTGAGGGATAGTCTGTACCTTGGTGGCAGAATCTGCATCCTCCTGTTCCAACCAGAGTTAAGAGTTGGCCCAACAATTCCCAGACACTGGTTTTCTGCTTTCTCTTTTGCCTGCTGGGCCTCATGTTCTCTGTGTTAGCTAAAGCCTATGAGCAGAAGTTCAAATGGCGTAATATGTTGGATAGGGTGAGCTTATGGCTGTGTCCTCAGGAAATTTCTTTCTGGGAATCTAACTGGGTACATGGGTTTGGAAGGACAGGTTTGGTTTGGTAGAAAAGGCCCATTGAATGGGGGGGGCAGTAATTGGGAATTGAGATAATTACAAGACCCAAACCAAGATACCAGAGGCACAGAAAGGTGTGTGTAACTCACTAAAACCTTTTAGTGTCTTGGTTGCCTGGCCAGTTCAGCATCCTTGATCCTCTTTTAGCCTTCCCCACCCTTCTCATTGTTTCTACTTCCTCCTTCACTACAATCTCATTTGCAATTGGGAGCCTTTTCTGAGGGATGTGGAGCAGAGTTTGTTAGGGATGTTTGGTTCCTCAACTCATCAACCTCCAGAGGAAGTTCTCCCTCCTGAAGACCAACCACTCATTCTTCTTGGGATCAGCGTTGCGTTTACCTGGAGCCTGAGCATCTGCTCCTTCTCCTTGGTGGTTCTGCAGCACCATCTACTGGTTATTGTGCTGATGTAGTTGCTTCTCAGAGGCCAACTACAAGGAGGTGGCCAGGGGACACAAAAGGTGAATAAATGCTGGATCATGTTGCTGTACTATTTGTTCTCATGCCATATGATTGAGGACAAAGCTGGAAGTGAGCACAGGCCACAGGGTTAACAGGATCCCAGCTCAGAGATGCAGAGGGTCCAGCACAGATTCCTGGAGCCAACACAGGCAGCACCTGGGCCCATCTGTCCCCTATCTTGCCCCCCACACTCCTCCCCTGTAGCCTCCCACATCAGAGAGATTTCCTGTTTCACTTTAAGTCTCCCAAGCTCAAGGCCAGGAGGTGAACAGTGAGTGATTTATGAGTCTCCAGTCCAGGCTAAGAGCTAAGAACTGCCTGTCTGGACCAGGACTCTAAGCTCCTGAGCATAACCAGCAGTCATTGGTGAACATCGCTAGATGAGTGGCTCAACTATCTGCTCCCAAAATAAACAAACACCATGTTGTAACTCATTCAGTCAAACATAGAAATGGACACTCAAAGGAAGGGCATGCCATGTGGCCCTCTGTCCCCACATCACCCACATTGCTGCCCTGGGCTCTGTCCTTGAAATCTTCCAGTACAGTGTCCATATTTATATGTCTGGCTCTTGGCATTTCAAATGAATACCCTGGCATCAACCTTGAGCCTCCTGCTGTCTCCTGGTCTTTGTCATTAGTTCTTAGATATTGATTTTATGTGGGGACATACCCAGCATGTTCTACTTGGTTCTGTACTCAACAGATGGAGTCAGTAGATGTGTACAGATATGTACTCTGTAGATGTGGTGCTGAAACTTGGATTCCACTCCTATACTCAGCTCATTGAGATGGACTCTCATTTTTCACTCATTACAAGTGACAGAGCCTCTGGGGCTGAGCAAGAGCACAGTGGGGAGGGAGTTTGCTTAGCATTTGGCTGACCCAAGTTCTGTCCCCAGCATCCCAAAGGGTAAATCCTGAGGACAGACACAAGAGTAAGCCTTGAGCTCACAGAGTATGACCCAGAAACAAACAATGCTCCCCAAAATAAAAAAATCAAGGGGAAAGTGCAGGTGTCCTGTAAGCCCCCCGAAGGGGCCCGGCCAGTGGAGAGTGGACGAGAGGCTCACGAACAACCGCACCTTTATTTTGCAAGGCTCAGATCACACAACCGCACCTTGAAAAAATCTGAGAGAGGTTAATAACAAATGACCCAAGACAGAAAAATCCGTTCAAAGGCACTTTAATGTGATCCTGCATCCTCTTATATAGACAGGGTAAAGAGGGGCAGGCAAACGGTAGTGTCAATCATACTTTTGGCGTGCAGGCCACTTCATTATTCCAAATAAGGTATAAACACAGTACAGGTTGGGTGGAACAAAGAAAATAAATCATTCCCCAAATATGGAAAGTGGGCAGTGGGGTAGGGGGCAATACAATTTGCAAGTCATGCTAGATAAGCAGTTTCCATGGAAACACCTTGTGACCCTGGGTAGGGTCTGCTGACCACATTCCCAAGCTCTTAACAGATTTATGGTGGGGCAAGTTCTTAAGAATTAACTTTGTAAAAAACAATGTTGCACAGAACAATAATGAATACCTTGTTAACTCAAGAATGTGGGCCAGGGGAGTATAGCTCCATTCCTGGGAGTGGTACCAGGCTGTGTTCCTCTCCCCTGGGCTAAGAAGTCATTTATTACTTTTGTGGCTGCATTTTTTCCTGCTGGCTCAGGGGCTTTGCAGCAAAACAGCACGTAGGCAGCTTGCAGGTGCAAAACTGGAAAATGGCAGAGAGGTTTTTGCAAGATGGCCACTGTCAAGTCACAGTACCCAACAGGAAAGGCTCGTGGCACTCCTGATGCAGGCACATTCTCCTTTGTAGTGATGATCAGGAGAAGCCACCCAAGAAAAAGCTGTGTGACCTCTGTGAAATCTGTGACTGTTTTGACCTGCACAGCACAGAGAA